>NC_060168.1:33191370-33205470 GCF_021292245.1 Micropterus dolomieu | reverse complement strand
ACCAGTCGCCACGAGAGCCAGGCGAACGCTATCAAGTTTACCAGTCGCCACGAGAGCCAGGCGAACGCGATCAAGTTTACCAGTCGCCACGAGAGCCAGGCGAACGCGATCAAGTTTACCAGTCGCCACGAGAGCCAGGCGAACGCGATCAAGTTTACCAGTCGCCACGAGAGCCAGGCGAACACGATCAAGTTTACCAGTCGCCACGAGAGCCAGGCGAACACTATCAAGTTTACCAGTCGCCACGAGAGCCAGGCGAACACTATCAAGTTTACCAGTCGCCACGAGAGCCAGGCGAACACTATCAGTAATGACATGTCTCTCTCTCTCTCTCTCTCCCCCCCCGGCTGTCCATCAGATCTCCCTGGTCCGGATGCCGTACGCCTGTAAGCTTCTCTTCCAGGAGTTGATGTCGATGAGCATCGCTCCTCGTATGATGGCGTCATAGAGGGGCTCGGCCAATCACATGCTTCCCTGCAGACTTTAAATGTGACATCAGCAACAGGAAGCTGAAGTTTGATGGTTTTTTTCATGTTGTTTCACTTTGTTTTTGTAAAATTAGAATAAATCTGATTGTTGGTACTTTTTCTGAGTCCTTATTGGTTTACAGACATCATGTGACAGAACATGTGGGTCATGCACCACGAGCACATCAAACAGGGTCTCAGTTTCAAGGTCTTGGCAGTCTTCTTATAGCCTTGGCCATCTTTATGTAGAGCAGCCATTCTTTTTTTCAGATCCTCAGAGAGTTCTTTGCCATGAGGTGCAATGTTGAACTTCCAGTGACCAGTATGACGAAGTGTAAGAGCGCTAACACCAAATTTAACCCACCTGCTCCCTGTTCACACCTGAGACCTTATAACACTAACAAGTCACATGACCCCAGAGAGGGAAAATGGCTAATGGGGCCCAATTTGGACATTTTCACTTAGGGGTGTCCTCACTTTTGTTGTCAGCGGTTTAGACATTAGTGGCTGTGTGATGTTATTTTGAGGGGACAGCAAATTTACAAGCTGCACACTCATTACTTTACATTGGAGCAAAGTGTCATTTCCTCAGTGTTGAAACATGAAAATATTTACAAAACATGTGCTGGACTCACTTTTTTGTCAGACACTGTTTATGTTATGTATCTTTAGGGGCAGCAGTTCACCATCAGACTTTGTATTCTGGTTTTATCTGTGTAAACATTTAAATGTTTTTAGACCGTGTGATATTGAGCTTGTTTTCCTCCTGTTGTGTTTGTGTGTAAAGATGTGCAGCCTCGTGACGGACCACATTTGTTTTTGAGTCCTCCTGACAGTTTTCGCTCGGTCAGCGATATTTCACAGCAGACAGAATGTTGATCCCGAGATTAAAGTCCGAACAAAAGAGAGCAGCCGGCGTCACAACAACAGCCGCTCGCATAGTTTCTGACCACAACACGGAGCCCGTCCTCTATATGACAACAGCACGGCACCAACGGCACACATCACAACCACAGAGGAACTGCACACAGACGCATTAGCAGCCAATCACACGCCAGGAAAACTCGCAGATTCAACCTCCTCCCAGACAGTTTAAACATTTTTGCTTTTTGGTTTAATTTGACTTTCTGACTTTTCATCCAGGATGTTTGGCAGGACTCTTCTGCTCGTCTGTGCTGCTGCTTTATTCTGTGCAGGTGAGTCTGGACCAGGCAGGTGTGTGTGGACGCTGAAAACAGCACAAAGACACTTATCACGTGTTGAAACTGAGAAATTGATTGTTTTGGGAAAATGAATTACCTGTTTTGAATTTGCTTGCAGCAGCAGGTTTCAGTGTTTCCTGCTCTGCTGCTTCAGCTCTTCTTCTAACTGAGCGTCTGGGACTTAAAGAGACCGACTGCTGGGACCTGGATTCCTGCCTGATGCAGGATTTCTCATCAGTTCGGGGTGTCCTGTGTCGTATTTTACGTCTCATCATGCGTGAAACATTTTCAGTTGGGGACTGCAGGCAGACCAGTTCAGGACCCGGACCCTTCTCCTGCAGAGCCGTGCTGCTGGGACATTTTCAGAACCTGGTTTGGCTTCGTCCTGCTGAAATAAGAAGACAGTTTTCCACTCAGCCTCAGTCCAGAAGACGCCGTCTCTGGATCTGGTTTACAGACGGTCTCCTCTCTACTCGGTGGAATTTCATCTTGAGTTTGTGAACGCAGAAACAGACTGAGTTCAGAGATGATGGTTTGTGTTCCACAGCCCAGGCAGCGGCGTCCGCCACGGAATCAGGTCTGGTTCTGATGCCGTCTGAGGGTCAAAGGTCACAGACATCCAGTCCTGGTTTTCAGCCTTGACCCATGAGTACAGAGATTTCTTGAATCTCTTACTGAGACGATGAGCTGCTGATTAAATCCCAGATTCTTTGCAGTTTGACGCTGAGAAACATCTTTACCCCCCATCTTTACCTCAGACAGACTCTTTATGCCTCATCATTTTACTGACCTGCTGCCAGTTCACCTCATTAATGTGAGATGCTCCACCAGCTGTTTCCTTTTTAGCAGCTCACAGCTTTTCCACTCTTTTGTTGCTGTCGTCCCAGCTGGTCTGAAACCTGCTGCTGGCAGAGTTTATCGTTTTCCAACAATAACATTTTCAGTTTCAACATCTGAAAAGTGTCTTTGTGCTGTTTTCAGTTAAATATGTGGTGTCAGTGTTTTGCACATCCTCACATTTTGTTTCTGTTTACATCGTTGTGGAAGCAGGTTTGAGTGAACGGTGTCAGGCCTAACTCTGAAGACTTACTCGTCACTAAATGACACAAACCAGCTGTCACTCAGATCAGCTGTTTATTTAAGATGTTTGAAATGTGCTGGTTAATAATTGAAACTGTTTGGATAATTTCTCTGTAATAGAAATAAATCAATTTTACAGGATTATCAGGTTACCGAGGTTTTTAGCCTGCTAACACTGATGCTAAAGTGACTTCCTGTTTACTCTGGTTACCATGGCACCTGTCCCTGGATCCATCAGGCAGCAGGTGAACACTGTGTCCTCAGAGTTGATGTTAGAAGCAGGAAAAATGGGCAAACTGTGATGGCTTTATGACTGGATCAGAACATCTGCAGACCAGTCTGCAGGGGTCAGTACCTATCAGAAGGGGTCCAAGGAAGGAAAAGAGGTGAACCAAGGACAGGGTCATAGAGGGTCAAGTGAAGGCTGGCCCGTGTGGTCCAACAGACGAGCTGATGTAGGTCAAACTGCTGAAAGAGTTGATGCTGGTTCTGATAGAAAGGGATCAGAACACACAGTGGAGTCCATGGAGACAGCAGGTGGTCGTAATGTTCTGGCTGATCGGTGTACATGAGTAATGAGTTTTCAATGGACAGTGCTACAGAAGACTGTACAGGGTCAGGTGATCAGTCCAGGTAAGACCGTACAGGGTCAGGTAACCTGACAAACTTTTACTGTGTGTTTCAGATGCTGAGGACAGATCCAGGCTCTACAGGAGGGTAAGAAACACTTTTCTACAACCTGACCATGTTTTGGTAACAGAAACAGATAAATAAACCTGAAATCAATTCTATTGAACGAGTTTAAAGTTATTTCCTGTCTGACAGCATCATGTAGGGATTGTTATCAGGTGTCGTGATTAGACCACAGCTCAAGTTTCACCTGTGCACCACTGTATCTTAACAAAGGCCATCCCACTGCTGAAGTGTAACGTGTGCTTTGTTGTTGTTGTGCAGCCTTCCTGCGTGGGCATGAGCGTGACTCAGGCGTGTCCCCTGAACTACTCTCCGGTGTGCGGCAGTAATGGCGTCACCTACCCGAACGAGTGCTCTCTGTGCGTCCACAGACTGTGAGTCCACCGCCATGATTCTGATCTTCTGATAACGGCTCAATAACGTCCTTAATCTGTTCCACACAGTCCTGAACTGTTGATCAAATGCTGCCACATATCGATCATAAACAGGTGCATCCCGCCACTGATCAGTATATCAAAACAAAACTGTCAATGTCTCTGCTGACACAGGCAGACACAGAAATACGCAGACACAGGAAGACAGAAACACGAAGACACAGGCAGGCACAGGTTGACACAGAAACAGGCAGGCACAGGTTGACACAGAAATACGCAGACACAGGAAGACAGAAACACGCAGACACAGGCAGGCACAGGTTGACACAGAAACAGGCAGGCACAGGTTGACACAGAAACAGGCAGGCACAGGTTGACACAAAAACAGGCAGGCACAGGTTGACACAGAAACAGGCAAGCACAGGTTGACACAGAAACAGGCAGACACAGGTTGACACAAAAACAGGCAGGCACAGGTTGACACAGAAACAGGCAAGCACAGGTTGACACAGAAACAGGAAGACACAGGTTGACACAGAAACAGGCAAGCACAGGTTGACACAGAAACAGGCAGACACAGGTTGACACAAAAACAGGCAGGCACAGGTTGACACAAAAACAGGCAGGCACACATAGACACAGAAACAGGCAGACAAAGAAACAGGCAGACGCAGAAACAGGCAGACACAGATACAGGCAGATACAGGTAGACACAGACAGACACAGGTAGACACAGGTAGACATTGGCAGACACAGAAACACGCAGACACAGGCAGATGCAGACACAAGCAGACGCAGATACAGGTGGACACAGACAGACACAAGCAGACACAGAAAGACAAAAGCAGACACAAGCAGACACCGGCAGGCACATGTAGACACAGAAACACGTAGACATAGGCAGACACAGGCAGATACAGGCAGACACAGAAACACACTGACACCGGCAGGCACAGGTAGACACAGAAACACGTAGACATAGGCAGACACAAGCAGAGACAGGCAGATACAGGTAGACTTAGACACTGGTAGACATAGACAGACACAGGTAGACACAGACAGACACAGGTAGACAGAAACAGGTAGACAGAAAAAGGCAGACACAGACAGACACAGGTAGACACAGAAACAGGCAGACGCAGGTAGACATGGAAACAGGCAGACACAGGTACACACAGAAACAGGTAGACACAGGCAGATACGGGCAGACACATATAGACACAGACACAGGTAGATGTAGAAACAGGCAGATACAGGCAGATAAAGGTAGACGTAGACATGGGCAGACACAGGCAGATACAGGTAGACGTAGACAGGGGCAGACACAGGCAGATACAGATAGACACATGTAGACGTAGGCACGGGCAGACACAGGCAGATACAGGTAGACGTAGACAGGGGCAGACACAGGCAGATACAGGTAGACCCACGTAGACACAGAAACAGGCAGACGCATGCAGACACAGGTAGACACAGAAACAGGTAGACACAGGCATATACAGTTAGACGTAGACACAGGCAGATACAGGTAGACACATGTAGACACAGAAACAGGCACGCTGAGGTAGACACAGGCAGACGCATGCAGATACAGGTAGACACATGTATACACAGAAACAGGCAGACTCAGGTAGACACAGGTAGACACAGAAACGGGTAGATACGGGCAGACACAAGAAGACACAGACACAGGTAGACGTAGAAACAGGCAGATACAGGTAGACGTAGACACACGCAGATACAGGTAGACGTAGACACACGCAGATACAGGTAGACGTAGACATGGGCAGACACAGGCAGACACAGGCAGATACAGGTAGACACAGAAACAGGTAGACACGGGCAGACACAAGAAGACACAGACACAGGTAGACGTAGAAACAGGCAGATACAGGTAGACGTAGACACACGCAGATACAGGTAGACGTAGACATGGGCAGACACAGGCAGATACAGGTAGACGTAGACAAATGTAGACGTAGGCACAGGTATACATAGACACAGGCAGAAACAGGCAGACGCAGGCAGACACAGGTAGACACATGTATACACAGAAACAGGCAGACTCAGGTAGACTCAGAAACAGGTAGACACAGCCAGACACAGTTAGACACAGAAACAGGTAGACACGGGCAGACACAAGTAGACACAGGCAGACACATATAGACACAGAAACGGGCAGACACAGACAAACACAGGTAGACGTAGAAATAGGTATACATAGGCACAGGTAGACGTAGACACAGGCAGATAAAGGTAGACGTAGACACAGGCAGATAAAGGTAGACGTAGACACAGGCAGATACAGGTATACATAGACACAAGCAGATAAAGGTAGACGTAGACACAGGCAGATAAAGGTAGACGTAGACACAGGCAGATAAAGGTAGACGTAGACACAGGCAGATACAGGTATACATAGACACAAGCAGATAAAGGTAGACGTAGACACAGGCAGATAAAGGTAGACGTAGACACAGGCAGATAAAGGTAGACGTAGACACAGGCAGATACAGGTATACATAGACACAAGCAGATAAAGGTAGACGTAGACACAGGCAGATAAAGGTAGACGTAGACACAGGCAGATAAAGGTAGACGTAGACACAGGCAGATACAGGTATACATAGACACAAGCAGATAAAGGTAGACGTAGACACAGGCAGATAAAGGTAGACGTAGACACAGGCAGATAAAGGTAGACGTAGACACAGGCAGATACAGGTATACATAGACACAAGCAGATAAAGGTAGACGTAGACACAGGCAGATAAAGGTAGACGTAGACACAGGCAGATAAAGGTAGACGTAGACACAGGCAGATACAGGTATACATAGACACAAGCAGATAAAGGTAGACGTAGACACAGGCAGATAAAGGTAGACGTAGACACAGGCAGATAAAGGTAGACGTAGACACAGGCAGATACAGGTATACATAGACACAAGCAGATAAAGGTAGACGTAGACACAGGCAGATAAAGGTAGACGTAGACACAGGCAGATAAAGGTAGACGTAGACACAGGCAGATACAGGTATACATAGACACAAGCAGATAAAGGTAGACGTAGACACAGGCAGATAAAGGTAGACGTAGACACAGGCAGATAAAGGTAGACGTAGACACAGGCAGATAAAGGTAGACATAGAAACAGGCAGACTCAGGTATACGCAGGCAGATACAGGCAGACATAGAACAGACAGACACAGGTGTCAGTGGATTTAAAAACCTTTTTAACTGATCATTGATTTGTTTGTTCAGGGAGAAAAACGCTGACATTTTGATTGTGAAGGAGGGGCCCTGCTGAGGATGACATCATCCCACTCGTCCCTCACTGATGACGTCATCACACTGCTGCCCACTGATGACATCACGTGTACCTTTGACTTCTGTTTGAGTTTAGCTGTTAGATCATCATTCAGACATGTGTTTTATATTTTCATATCTCTGTCGGATGTTTTTCACTCTAATCTTTCTCCAATAAAGATTTTCTGTCTGAGTTCAGCTTCATTTAACTTAATTATTCCTTAATGACAATAATCTTTAGTTGCAGCCGTCCATCTTCAGACATTCACAAACCTCCATCAGTAAAACACACTCATGCTAAGAGCACATCCTGCCTGTCGCACAGTGTTGAATTAACATCCTGTCCTCCTGATCAGCATCTCTGGATCAGTGTCCTGGAAACTAAAGGCCAAGAGCGGAGCTGGGAAAACGGCGACACGTCTCAGTCGCACATTTTCACCGCTGTTCCCGAGCAGAAGGTGACGTTACTGTGGCTCAGTTCATTTAAATATCGCCGCCTGAAACACCTGAGACAGAGGCTGGCCGCTCAGCAGTACTCTGCAAACCATAAGACCATGGAGACGTTGCCTGTGGATACCTGAGACCACTGGTGATGTCATGGTGAGGTCATGACCACCTGACCCTCCACAGACAGCGGCTATGTTTGAAACGGGTACAGAAGCTGTCTCAGCAGGTGTCTAACATGACGGGTCCAACGACCTTTAACTGCCTCGTATGCTGCGTTCCAACGTCCCCATAATGGTCGATCGAATGGCATCGATGCTGCCCATTACCCATAAATCTGTGTGCCTGTGGTAGCTCATGAAAACGAACAAAATGGCTGAAGAACAAGCCGAAATTCATCTACAAATATGTGTTTTCAAAACGTCTTTATTTTTTTCTAGTGCTGGGCAACGATTAAAATTTTTAATTGTGAGTAATCACATAGTTATGCGCAAAATTGAATAATGAATTCTAAAATAGTGTGTTGCCACTTTTAATTTAAATGTACTGCTATATACACAAAAGTGCAATAACGTGCCCAGCCCTATTTTTTTTGCTTTGATTCTTGAACAGTTAGCAAGAACTTAACAGTGAACTATAAAATCAGCTTTTCAGTTTGTTCAGTCTGATTTTTGAGGCGTCTGTTAGCCATTTGCCTTTTCAATAGCTAGCTAGCTGACACTAAGGCTAAGCCCTGACAGGGGCCCAGACTGCAGGCACCCTGCATAGGCCCGTTCTGCGATTGGGCATTATGAAGACCAGGTGGCGGTCAGTTTGTTCGTGTATGGTCGTTGCTTGTTTTGGCATTTTACACAACTTCTACCTCAGAGATAGAAACCTGCTGGAGCCCGTGAAGAGGCCCTGGGGCCAGATGAGGGACAGTGTGGGGAGCATCTCCAAACACCAGGCCGCCAGACTACTACTGAGACATGTCAAAACTCATTCACACAAGAACTTTGGTTCCAGTTTTATGTAACTTCCACTTTCTAACATGAACTGTTACGTAACTATGGAGTTTCTCCCTGTCTGAAGTCGTCTACACCCTGGACAGGTTGCCCGTCCATCGCAGGGCCACACATAGACAAGCAACCACTCACACCTAAGGACAATTTTGGAGACACCAATTAATCTAGTCTGCATGTCTTTGGATGGTGGGAGGAAGCTGGCGAGAACATGCAAACCCCACACAGAAAGGCCGGGGCAACCGGGGCTTGAACCCACCACCTTCTTGCTGTGAGGCAGCAGTGCTAACCACTGCATCACCGCGCCGCCCTGCCCTGCCCTTCCCTGCCCTTCCCTGCCCTTCCCTTCCCTTCCCTTGTCAATTTTTATTGAAACAAAACAAACCATTTCTTTTCTGTATTTAAATTTATCTTTATAATCACGCAACACTTTATTGTCCAGAACATCCTTTTCTAATCCTACGTGACATTTAGTCCTGAAGGAACCTTGTTTTGGTTGGGGTCAGAGGTCAGGGGGGACGGAGAGAAAGTCTGGTGCTGCTCGGGTCCTGGTCCACGGCACGTGGAAGATCCCCTCCTGGTTTTAAGTTGAGCTGTGTCCACCAACATTGTCTCCTGTGCAGTATTCTTTCTTTCTAAGTGCTGGTTCTTTGTTTGGCACTAATAAGGAGGAACGCTCCTCATGTGGTTTCCTCCGGGGGCTCCGGTTTCCACCACCATCGAACACATGTTAGGTTCTCCAGTCAGGAACACTGGCACAGATCCGGAGCTGGTCCCCGGGGGCTGCACAGTTAAATGCAGAGAATGAATTGCAAGACAATTACAAGTTCATCTTTATTCTCAGTTACTTCAGGACAGCACGGCTTGCAGCTCTTTCTGCACCATGGATGGAACCTCATCCAGGTGTGGTGCTCTGAGCGGCCAGCGGGGGGCAGCAGAGGTCTGCTCCTCCAACAAGAAATCAAACTGCTGCACTTTAGTTAAATATCCTCAAACTACATGAGGAGAAAACTGAAGAGATTTAAATCAGCTGGGCTGAAAGTTGCTCTGTTTTATGTGTTAAATGTTTCTTTTCAAAATTATTTCAACAAAACATTTGACCAAATAACTTCAAATGTTTTTATATATTTTGATTTCAAACCAGGGAAAGTTATGAAAAGTTGGTAGAAGTGTCAGCAGCATGCGGACGGACTCTGACATGAAGGTAAAGCAGCAGCAGGGGACGGAGCGAGCAGCTCACGGTGTCACAGGGAAAGTCTTCCCCAGAAACAGACGTGTGATGGTAGAGGACAGCTGAGAGGGGCCCTAAAGTAAAAGTTCAATCCCTGATGAGCTCGTTGAAACCACACGAAGCCGTCGTGAGAACAGCAGGATAAATATATTTTATACATGAAGAGTCGTCTCCTGCTTCACTGGAGGGCCGGGTTCTGATGCGTCCTGGTCCTCTGCAGGTCTCTGTAGCTCACTGAAGCACAGAGGAAGGAGTTAAAGAGGCGAGAAGCCGGCGGGGCGAAGAGGCCAAACAAAGAGGATGGATTTCAGAGCGAAGACTAAACCTTCCTAAATCAGTTAGTCCTGACCCCTCATCTGCTCATCCGGCCTTTGAAGCGTGCAGAGTGGGGGGGGGCTGGGGGGGCGCCAAATGTCCCTAAGTGACAAAATGCCCCGAGGCGACACACACACAGACCACCTCAGTCGAGTTCAGCACAAGTCCAAGACCAGATCTGTTGGAGTCACATCTGAAGAGTACAGTAAAACACGGAGAAGTTGCAGAACCACAGGCTGAAACAAAGAACCAAGAACCAAGAACCAAAAGCCAAGAACCGGACTGAAGACGGCTAAAAGAAAACTGAGACAAACTTTATTTTGAAATCTGTTTCTTGCTCTGTAGCTCTTCCAGCTGAACACGACCTCCTGTCCACAGGTGACCGGTAACCAGATTACTGTGCAGGGGCCTGGAACAGGTCCAGACCAGACAGCCGGGCCCTTCAGCGCCTCGGCCGTGAACAAAGTAAAAGATGTAAAATGAAAAGTGCCAAATCCACAGCTGCTTTGTTGTAGTCAAGGTAACGCAACGTGATACGCCGCAGAGTGCGGTGCTGGTCCATTAAACCATGTCGGGCCCTCACAGCCTCTCAGAGCAGGGTTCAGGGTGGAGGAGGGGCCAAAGCTCCTGAAACCCCTCACCTCACATTAAAATGTGTTTGTGTGACCGCAGTGATGTCATCACAGGTGAGGTCCAGGTGAGCTGCTGTGACTCAGAATGTCTGTAAGCCCCCCCCACACACACACACACTTCCTCTCCATTCTCACGTTCACGTGGAGCGCCCGCCACTCTGAGCGCCATCAGCGGCCAATCATCAGGGAGGTAGCAGGTGTCAGTGATCGCTGCTGGTTGAAGGTGTGAAACAGCCTCCGGTGTGACTGTAAACTTGGAGGAGGTTAACGTTTCTACATCAGCTCCGCCTGAAGGTCCCACCGGGATTAATTCACACCTCAGAAAGTCCAACTGATTTATTATTCAGTCGAATTCATCTGATACCAAAATAAAACGACAGAAGAGGACACAGGGATCAGTAACAGTTGTTTCAATGTAATTTAAAGATTTGTGGTTTTAGACCGTTTGTGTTTGTGAATGTAAGATTTTAGATAAAGACGTTCAAAATATGAAGTCTTTTAAATCTGATCATAAAAGAATAGAACGTCTCTTTTTATCAGAAATTAATATCTGAGCCAGCAGACGGCCACAAAACTCTGCAAGTTAAGTGTAACGCTCAGACTTTAAACTGTGTAAAGAGCGAGCCGCCAAAACCTGCAGTTCCTGTGCCACAGACCCTCGTATTAAAATGACTTCACAGCACTAATAAACGTGTTCGTCCACAGACTGCCGCTTGCTTCCTGACGGCGCCTCGGAAATGTGGTTTACTGACAGAAGAGCTGTGATCCGAGCGGGGAACGCTTCGGTGGAGCGGATGCATCTGGTATCAGACTCAATGTAGCTGAATCCACATGAGCTGTCCCCACGTGGAGGTCAGAGGTCAGACTCCGATGATTCTTTGGTCACTAAAATGTTCTGGATGAGAAGTAAAAAGCTTCAGGTTTCTTAAATAAGACTAAAACTAACATGGACTTTGGATCCCTAAAGGAAGCTGCCGAACGCTGGTCCCGGACTGACCCCGACAGATCCAGATCTTTAGACCGGCAGTCACCTGAGCAGGTGAGTCCACTGATGAGCTCGTCAGCTGCTAGAATAAATCAGATGTGGTGTTCTGGGCTGTTGGAGGTCTCGGGTCGAACTGAGAGAAGGTTGGTTGTTTCTGCTGATGAATAGCTGCAGAGGTCAGATGAACTCTGTCCCCAGACCGGCTCCAGGATAATCCGGCCTCCCTCCTCCATCTCATTAACGGCTCTTCAGCCCCCGTCAGCCGGCCTTTCTCTGTGGCGTTTGCCCTCGGTATTATCTCTGATCTGAGAGCGGATCATCGCGTGAAGCCTCCTTCATGAACAAACAGAGCCCCTTCCCGGCTCTGAAAAGATCCCACAAGGATTCATTAAAGCTGCCTGAGAGAGACCAGATCCAGAAGTCTTTACATTGAACCTGTCAAAAGCACTGGGGCACTTCATGACGTCCCGTTCTGAATCTGTAATCACGAATATGGACCCGGTCTGCTTCCTCTCTTCAACAAAACGGCAAAGTTTGTCTGTGGGTGTTTCTGCCGTTCATCCAGAAGACCTTCTGTCAGGTCGGGCTTCTGACGTTGGGCCAGAGGACCCGGCTCACAGCTCAGGGTTGAGGGCCGGGCTCTGAGCGGTCAGGTTCCTCCAAACCAAGCTGGGGAACCACTTCTTCATTGCTTGGAGCGCGTCGTCTAATAGAAACAGGAAAAGGAAGAACAAAAGTGGGAGACTTCCCGTCACACAGATGAGAGGAGAGCCTCCCAAAAGTCTTCTATAAATCCATGTTTCAGCTGGACCAACAAACCTGAGGCTCCACGAAGTGTTCAGGGTCTGTGGTGGATCTAAGGGGTCCGTCGATCTGGATCAGTTTATCACAGAACCTTTTATTGAGGGAACTTGTGTTCGACGTGTTCCTGTCCTCACAAACGGGTGTTGGTGTTAGCGTGTTAGCATCAGATTAGCGGCCACATTTCCGTTCAGACAGAAGATCCACTTTAACAGGAGGACGGGGTTTAAGACCGAGACAGAGACAGCGCTCACTGCAGGCTGATTTAGCACCAGTTCTCTCTGGGCCCTTTTCACTGAGCAGGTCTGGACCGAACTCTGTGTGAGATTAATGGCACAGTTGTTATTATTCAGGACGGAGGAGGAGGCGTGAAGAGGCTCACACATGTTCCCTGTAACACACACACATTCATTCACACAGAAACCTACATATGAGACAAAGGACGAGTTCAGACTGTCAGACCCAGTTTACAACAAAGACTGCGTCATTAACACACACAGGGCTCGCGTGACAAAGTGAGGTCATCAGCAGGATTAGTGCTGTTGAATGCTGCTCTTATTGCAGCAGCAGAAGAAGAACTTTGAACTGTGAAGACGCTGCTCCAGACTGTGCTAATCCAGAATCTGTGCTTTTCTATCTGCACATAAATGTTAAAATGTGTGTGTGGGGGAACAAAACAAGTTCACACTGAATCAGCTCGTCTTCAAGGTGACCTCTGACCTCCACTTCTTCTTCTGCCCTCCTCCAGCTCAGTTTCTGCTACAGGACTGAAAGCTTCATTCTTTTTGTCTTCCAGCTCTTATCTTGTAATGGTGTGGTGGAGCAGAATGTAGCTGAACTCAGTTACAGTCGGTGTGTTTGAGTGTAAAGGTTGTGACAGCAAGTGTAAAATGGAGTATAAATACGCAGAGGTTTGGTGTAAAATGGAGCATAAATACGCAGAGGTTTGGTGTAAAATGGAGCATAAATACGCAGTGGTTTGGTGTAAAATGGAGCATAAATACGCAGTGGTTTGGTGTAAAATGGAGCATAAATACTCAGAGGTTTGGTGTAAAATGGAGCATAAATACTCAGAGGTTTGGTGTAAAATGGAGCATAAATACTCAGACGTTTGGTGTAAAATGGAGCATAAATACGCAGAGGTTTGGTGTAAAATGGAGCATAAATACGCAGAGGTTTGGTGTAAAATGGAGCATAAATACGCAGAGGTTTGGTGTAAAATGGAGCATAAATACGCAGAGGTTTGGTGTAAAATGGAGCATAAATACGCAGAGGTTTGGTGTAAAATGGAGCATAAATACGCAGAGGTTTGGTGTAAAATGGAGCATAAATACGCAGTGGTTTGGTGTAAAATGGAGCATAAATACGCAGAGGTTTGGTGTAAAATGGAGCATAAATACGCAGAGGTTTGGTGTAAAATGGAGCATAAATACGCAGAGGTTTGGTGTAAAATGGAGCATAAATACGCAGAGGTTTGGTGTAAAATGGAGTATAAATACGCAGAGGTTTGGTGTAAAATGGAGCATAAATACGCAGTGGTTTGGTGTAAAATGGAGTATAAATACGC
>NC_060168.1:33189289-33191270 GCF_021292245.1 Micropterus dolomieu | reverse complement strand
ATGGAGCATAAATACGCAGTGGTTTGGTGTAAAATGGAGTATAAATACGCAGAGGTTTGGTGTAAAATGGAGCATAAATACTCAGAGGTTTGGTGTAAAATGGAGTATAAATACGCAGAGGTTTGGTGTAAAATGGAGCATAAATACTCAGAGGTTTGGTGTAAAATGGAGCATAAATACGCAGAGGTTTGGTGTAAAATGGAGTATAAATACGCAGAGGTTTGGTGTAAAATGGAGTATAAATACGCAGTGGTTTGGTGTAAAATGGAGTATAAATACGCAGAGGTTTGGTGTAAAATGGAGTATAAATACGCAGAGGTTTGGTGGGGTCTGAGTTTGAGGGAGACTGAACGCTTGTTAAACTGGTGGAAATGGAATAAACTCCCCTTTAGGAACGTTTGAACAATTCTGTCAATAATAATGAATAAATAAAAACACTGTGTACAAATACAAGAGTTGAAAAAGTAAAACTTGTGATTCTTTGATCTGATCCGTCCTCGTACACGACCACCTGTTATCATGTGACTGAAGTCATGTGATGAAACTTAAACCGTGCTCACCCCCCCCCCCCCCCATTGTAATGTGAGTCTGACTGATTCTCAAACACACATGTTAATATCGTGCTCGCTCTCTTGCTCTCTCTCCAGTCTTAATTGCCTCGCTCGCCCTCCCTCTCTCTCTCTGCAGATGTCTCGCTCCTTAATTTGTGTAGGGAGCAACAATCAGCCCCATCTGTCCCAGTTTTTACTTTCCTCCTCCCCCCTGAAAAATCACCTCTGTGATCCCCCCCCCCACACACACACACACACTAAATCTCCTCACTAACACACACACACACCTCCCATACTGAACCCTGTCAGTGGCGTGGGGATTGAAAGCCAATCAAAAAGCTATAGAGAAGTGCTTTGGTGTGCAGGGACACAATCGGGGGCGGGTGGGGGCCGGTGGGGCTCTGAGGTGGGGGCCCCCCACCAGCTCTGTGTTTGTGGGCTGCAGGCTCCTGTCAGCGCTGTGAAAGAGGCTCAGGCCGGCGGAGTCGGGGACAGATGGGAGGACTTAGAGGGGAGGAATAATCAGGCCGTCCTGTCGCTGTGGACGGACGGAGGACACAAGAAGCTGATCCAGGACGTTTGTTGTGGATCTTCTCCTGCAGGAGGATTTATAAAATCATTAAAGTGCTGCAGTTTCTGCTGCTTCTGTTGGCGACATGATGACGTAACAGAGCAATAAACACAGAGTTTTCTCGCTCTGCTGCTTTTCTGCTTTCCCATCATGCTCCTGGGTGTAAACAGGCAGTCTAATGTTGCAGTGGAGACAGTGATTTTACTTTCTTTTCTTCTTCTACATGTTTAAACCACCGGTGCGTCCGTCAGCTGACGTGGCCTAAAAGATTTAGACTCTGGTTCACATCAGTCCGGCTCTCAGGTCTTCAGGGAACTGGTTTTAAAATCTAGTTTATAAAGTGTCTGATCTTCTGCTACGTTATGGACCACCTGGACCTCTCAGCCGCTCTGGGATCAGGTCTACTTCCTGTCCAAACTAACCTGGAGAAGCAGCGTTCAGGTTTTTTGCTCCGTACATCTGAACCAGAAACCTGCAGCTGAAGCTCTCAGTTAGATCATGAAGGCTTTTCTTTTGCCTTTAATTAAATCTAATTTAATAACTTTTTATTAAATTCAAATTTTGTTTTTATTTTCTGTTCAACTCTTTCTAAACGTCTTCCTTGTGTTTCATCGGCTGCTTTGCGTAAAGCGCCGCGCTGCTGTGGGTTGAGTGGAGCGAGGAGGTTCTGCCGTCGGGCCTGAAGCCTCTGAGCGTTTCGGGAACATTCCTTCAGATGGGGGTGATTGATGCCCCCGTGCGAACATGTAAATCAGGTCAGCTGGAGCAGGACTGATGGGCTGATTGATGGCGTCTTTAACAGAGAACACAAGCCCAGATGAGTCCCTCAGACTCGAGTGGTGCTTCTCTTGTGGAGCCC
>NC_060168.1:33184949-33185515 GCF_021292245.1 Micropterus dolomieu | reverse complement strand
GGAGGAGGAGGAAGAAGAGGAGGAGGAGGATGGGGAGGAGAAGGAGGAGGAAGATGGGGAGGAGGAGGAGGAGGAAGATGGGGAGGAGGAGGAAGAAGAGGAGGAGGAGGAAGAAGAGGAGGAGGAGGATGGGGAGGAGAAGGAGGAAGAGGAGGATGGGGAGGAGGAGGAAGAAGAGGAGGACGAGGAGGAAGAAGAGGAGGAGGAGGAAGAGCAGAAGGAGGAAGAAGAGGAGGAGGAGGAGGAAGAGCAGAAGGAGGAGGAGGAGGATGGGGAGGAGAAGGAGGAGAAGCAGGAGGAGGAGTAGGATCTACTCCAAGGACTACAGACCCGTCGCCCTGACCTCTGTGGTCATGAAGTCCTTTGACCGTCTTCTGTTGTCCCACCTTAAATCCATCACAGACCAGATCCTGGACCCCCTGCAGTTCACCTGCAGAGCCAACAGGTCTGTAGATGATGCAGTAAACGTGGCCCTTCACTACATCCTCCAGCACCTGGACTCCCCAGGAACCTACGCCAGGATCCTGTTTGTGGACTTCAGCTCTGCTTTCAACACCATCATCCCG
>NC_060168.1:33183093-33184929 GCF_021292245.1 Micropterus dolomieu | reverse complement strand
AGCAGCAGGTGAAGCTGGGAAAACATGTCTCTGACTCCAGGACCATCAGCACCGGTTACCTTCAAGGCTGCGTTCTTTCCCCCCTTCTCTTCTCCCTGTACACCAACAGCTGCACCTCCAGTCACCAGTCCGTCAAGCTCCTGAAGTTTGCGGACGACACCACCCTCATTGGGCTCATCTGGTGGGGACGAGTCCGCCTAAAGGTGGGAGATCGACCATCTGGTGACCTGGTGCAGCCAGAACAGTCTGGAGCTCATCGCTGTGAAGACATTAATGTAAAAACTACTTGGCAATAAAGCATTTTCTGAGCGGGTTAAACCTCACCGCAGCGTCTCATTGGTGTGTTTTGTTACGTCTTGTGATGCGATGGCGTGACCCGTACCTGCAGCGACACGCCTCCACTGGTTTAAACGGCTGCTCACTGTGGCATATAGCAGAACCACAGAAGAACTAACTCCAACATTAACAGTCGATTAAAAGCAGCAACAACAGACCACGAGGCTGCGTCATGAAGCAACTGCAGCGCTCACAGCGAAACATAATGAGAGCCTCAAACTTCTCATTTGTACCACACATAAAGCAAAAAATCAACATGCATGAAGAGGGAAGCCGAGGCGTTTAGTGACTCTGCTAAAAGCCTGTAAATAAGAGTGAAAGCAGCAGGAGGCGTCCACGAGTCTGATGTCTGTTTCCTGGACGAGTGTCCATGACTGGGTGGAGGTGAAGTGAGGTGAATTCCAGGATGAGGATCTGAAGGTGTGTCCTTCGCGTAATCTTGAGTGGGGGGGGGTGTTTGGGAACCGAGTGTCTCTACCAGCTGCATGGCAAAATAAAAGCCCCCCCCCCCCCCCCCCCCCCCCCTTCCTGCTCTGTGGTACAAAGGATGAAAGGGCGAGTCCTGCTGGGTGGCACCGGCTCCAGGTGACCACAGCAACCTGACCAGCTCACTGAGCTGCTCCCTAATGTGTAAAACCATCTCCCGTCGTTGTATAGAGCCCATTTAAAGCAGGTTCCTAGTGAGCTGGAGGGGGGGGCAGGGGGTGGGTCGGGGTCTTTCTCTTATTTTTTAACCCGACCGCATAATCTCAGCCTTGGAGCGTCCACACAATGGAGCTGGTTTGAAGGTGGCACCGCAGAGGCCAGGCTCTAACTAGCAGGTCTAATAATAATACCGCGGGCTCCAGTTACATATCTGGGCTGAATGGGGGTCGCAGTACTCTTCAGGTCGGCTTTATATTGTGGGAGTGTTTTTACAGGACCAATTAGTGACTCTGAGAGACACATGCAGCAAGGCAGAGGACCTGCAAATAAAAGATTCATGTCTTTCGCTTTGATTTCTTTATTCTACAGACGCTGCACGTTTATTTCTTTATTCTACAAGCGCAGCGCGTTTATTTCTTTATTCTAAAGACGCTGCACATTTATTTCTTTATTCTACAGACGCTGCACATTTATTTCTTTATTCTAAAGACGCTGCACATTTATTTCTTTATTCTAAAGACGCTGCACGTTTATTTCTTTATTCTACAGACGCTGCACATTTATTTCTTAATTCTACAGACGCTGCACATTTATTTCTTAATTTTACAGACGCTGCACATTTATTTCTTAATTCTACAGACGCTGCACATTTATTTCTTAATTCTACAGACGCTGCACATTTATTTCTTAATTCTACAGACGCTGCACATTTATTTCTTAATTCTACAGACGCTGCACATTTATTTCTTAATTTTACAGACGCTGCACATTTATTTCTTAATTCTACAGACGCTGCACATTTATTTCTTAATTTTACAGACGCTGCACATTTATTTCTTAATTCTACAGACGCTG
>NC_060168.1:33177154-33182993 GCF_021292245.1 Micropterus dolomieu | reverse complement strand
TTATTTCTTTATTCTACAAATGCAGCGTGTTTATTTCTTTATTCTAAAGACGCTGCACATTTATTTCTTTATTCTACAGACGCTGCACATTTATTTCTTTATTCTACAAACGCTGCACGTTTATTTCTTTATTCTACAAATGCAGCGTGTTTATTTCTTTATTCTAAAGACGCTGCACGTTTATTTCTTTATTCTACAGACGCTGCACATTTATTTCTTTATTCTACAAACGCTGCACGTTTATTTCTTTATTCTACAAATGCAGCGTGTTTATTTCTTTATTCTAAAGACGCAGCGTGTTTATTTCTTTATTCTACAAACGCTGCACGTTTATTTCTTTATTCTACAAATGCAGCGTGTTTATTTCTTTATTCTAAAGACGCTGCACATTTATTTCTTTATTCTACAAACGCTGCACGTTTATTTCTTTATTCTACAAATGCAGCGTGTTTATTTCTTTATTCTAAAGACGCTGCACATTTATTTATTTATTCTACAGACGCTGCACATTTATTTCTTTACTCTACAGATGCAGCGCGTTTATTTCTTTATTCTAAAGACGCTGCACGTTTATTTCTTTATTCTACAAATGCAGAGTGTTTATTTCTTTATTCTACAAACGCTGCACGTTTATTTCTTTATTCTACAAATGCAGCGTGTTTATTTCTTTATTCTAAAGACGCTGCACATTTATTTCTTTATTCTAAAGACGCTGTACATTTATTTATTTATTCTACAGACGCTGCACATTTATTTCTTTACTCTACAGATGCTGCACATTTATTTCTTTATTCTACAAACGCAGCGCGTTTATTTCTTTATTCTACAAATGCAGCGTGTTTATTTCTTTATTCTACAGACGCTGCACGTTTATTTCTTTACTCTACAAGCGCAGCGCGTTTATTTCTTTATTCTAAAGACGCTGCACGTTTATTTCTTTATTCTACAAATGCAGAGTGTTTATTTCTTTATTCTACAAACGCTGCACGTTTATTTCTTTATTCTACAAATGCAGCGTGTTTATTTCTTTATTCTACAGACGCTGCACGTTTATTTCTTTACTCTACAGCGCAGCGCGTTTATTTCTTTATTCTAAAGACGCTGCACGTTTATTTCTTTATTCTACAAATGCAGCGTGTTTATTTCTTTATTCTACAGACGCAGCACATTTATTTCTTCATGGTATGTCCTGGTGTCAAGTTACAGTTTGTCTGTGAGCCCTGTCTGTTCTCTCCTTGTGTCTGTGACTTGCTTTCTTCCTGTTTTATTCTGAAGTTGTCTGTGTTTGCTGTCAGTGTTTAGCTTTTCTTGCTGATGATCCACCTGTTTTATGTTCCCACCCCGCTCGTTGCCTCAGTATTTAATGCCTTGGCCTTGTTGGATTATTGTGGTTTGTTGCTTGTAGATTTTCATGCTCTGTCGTGTGCTTGCTCTGTTCCTGCTCCCAGCCTTCATGTGGATGTTTGGTTGTCAGTGGATTACTTGGTTTTTTGTTGGACTGCCACTGTATTGTGAGTACGCCTTCAGTTAGTTGAATCATTGAACTGAACCTGCTCAGCTCAGGTGTCCCGTGTTTGGGTCCTCAACCTTGCTCACACACTGCAAAACCATAACAACTTCCTGCACTCTGCTCTCTTCATATTCTCCTCGCCTCTCTCTGGATCCGACCAGGAGGACATAAGATGACCCCTGACACTGACTTTAAATGTTAAAATAATCTAAAGTGGGAGCGTTGTTAGTTGAGTCCTTCAGGCTGAGCCCTTACTGCAGCGGCCCAGGTTTGAGTCCAGCCTGAGGCCCTTCGCTGCGTGTCGCCCGCCCATCTCTCTCCCTGTTTCCTGCTGATATCCTGATAGCCACCGTCCTGTCGCTCAAAAACATCTACATAATTAATTTAAAAATAATAATTTGAAGAGGAGCAGGCAGAACAGGAAGACTTCTGTCTGTTGTTGGGTCCACAGGGTCTGTTTAGGTATTGATCATGAAAACACAAATGGTGTGAACAAATAAACTTGAAAGGAATCTAAAGACTGCCCCCCCTCCACCCCCCCGCCAGCATCACAGAACTCACAATTACAGCGATTTCCAGCTCCCAGTGGAACTAATGTGATAAAATGTAGAAAAAGACACGGTGGACAAAGAGACAGAGATGTCGCCTTGGGCAGGGGTCGGGGGGGGGGTTGAGCTCAGCCGAGGCAACAAGTGCCTTTTTAGGGTTTTGGGGACCTAATGGGATTTTCCAAGGAGCTTTGCCAGATCTCTGTCTGCCCGTTCAGGATCAGCCTTTTGGCTGCCAGGCGGCACACGTCGGCGTTAGCTGTATGTGAGGCAAAGCCCCCCCCCCCCACCCGTGACCCAGATCCCTCTCTGTCTCAGATGAGACAGGTGTCCGAGGTGAGATCCTGCTCTGGGCTCAGTGTACAGGTTCTTTACTGGAGACTCAAACGGCTGATGGTCGTAGTTCAGAGGAAGCTCACTGCCTCTCCAGACCTTCTCAGACCACCTTTTAAACAAAAATATCAATTCAACACTGGTTCAATCTTCTCATTGAACATTCGTCACTGGAAAAACTTACAGCAAAAATAAAAGGACAACTTACATCTTATCTAGACACCGGGAGTCCTTTTATTTTCTTATTTTGGTAGTTAATCTTGATAATTTCCTCTCTCTTTTAACCATGTATTCTACTTCACACTTGAAGACATGCTTTCATTACAGTATCCTTGACATAATTAATAGTGTGTAGTTATGTCCCTCCCATTCCCCCAAAAGCACTTAGCACCCCCCCAACCCATATTTGTCTTTCTTCAGAGTTTTTGAATAATTTGTACGTAGATGTATGTTGTTGTTGATATATAGATATGTATAAATTTATAACTTATATATACCCTATTTACTTGTTATCGTTACCATGTGTCTGTGTGTAGATTTATGTGTAGTGTGTAGTCACTATAAAAAAAAAAGGTCTGGAGATTCAGGAGGAACTGGTGGACCTGGCTGGAAAAAAGTGGTCTGAGATTCCTTCCTTAGTCTCCTGCCACCAGCCGGACACACATACGTAAAAACAGGAATGATGGGTGGACGACGAAGGTCAGTCTGGTTGTTCTGGTTAATAAAATCAGCACAGACCAACGGCAGAGCTCAGCGGTGAGAGCTCAGGGGATTTAAACATCAGGGTCATTACATGAACATACTGGCTCCCTGCAGGAGGAGGTCCACAGACTCCAGACCAGTTCGACCCCCAGAGTATTTTATTGGTTCCTGATTCAAACAACCAGGCTGCACTGTCAATCAGTGCAAGTCAGTACTTCAATAAAAGATGTGTTTGAGCTCACGGGCCCTCGGGGGCCCCAGGGGACCCCGATGTCTCAGGTCAGCAGCAGCACAAGGTGTCGGGTCTCTGAATCAGTGAAGTGGTTTCTGTTTCACTGACGGACTCTTCAGGCTGCTGCTGTGTGACACTTTCTCTTCTGTTCCAGACAAATAACTTTTACTTTTGATGACGGAGGATGAGATGATTCCGATGAGGATTTAAAGACTGAATGAATCCGGTCTCTGTTCGGTCCTGAGGCCTCAGCTGCAGTCAGGAGGGTAACAAGATCCTCAACAGTAGCTGCAGGTCAGAGAAGCATGACCGCTGCCAGTTGTTGAGTCGACCTCTGACCTCTGAGGGCGGGGGGGGGGCTCTTTTGTTGTAAAACCACATACAGTTTTCTGCCTGACGGACACAGAGGTTTGCTCAGAGGCACTTCAGCAGCAGGAAGAACTCAAGAGTGTTTGTGCGGAGACTTTGTGTTCCACCGACCAGAGATCAGTTTGGGTTCTCAAGCGTTACATAAACAGAGACGGCTGATCTCTCATCAGTTTCACAATTCAACTTTCATTCATGTCAAATCAATAACTGGATCAATAAGCTGCTGAACAATTAAATATTCCAAGGGAGAGAGTGAACGTCTTCTTCAGGTACCTGGTCCTCCTCAGGCACCTGAAACTCTGATCTCTGACCTCCAGCAGGACGCTCAGGAGGAAGTGACAGTGTGGGTTCAAACATACATGACCGCCAGCTCCCCGAGGGACGGGGGCGGGAGGGGGTGAAGGGGGGGGGGGCAGGAGGCGGACGTCCTGTCAGAAGGTTGAGGTGGATTTTGTGATGGGTTTGATGTCCACAGGCGACCTCTTTCTTTTTCAACCTCTCTTAAACACTGTTTCTATTCTCTGCCTCCCTCCTCGTCACCCCCACTCACCTCCTCACCCTGACCTCCAGGCCACTTTGTAGCTGCTCTTTTATAGCAGTGAAGAAGAAGAATGGCGTCAGTGTAGCAGAGTGAGCAGACAGAAGAGTTGACGATTCAGAGCAGCACAGAGTGTTTCTGTGTCGGGCCGACGGGATGAAACGGATCAATAATCAATAACATCAGAATGGACGAGATGATCGTTGTCACTGAGCAGACTCCAGCTGCTGCTCTCAGGTACTCTCACCTCAGTGACCTCGTGTCCAGGTCTTCTACCATAGAGTAATGAAACACACTATACAGTAACGCAGTACTGTAAATACAATATATCTTACTGCAGATTATATTACGGTACAGTAACGCAGTACTGTAAATAAAATATATCTTACTGCAGATTATATTACGGGTACAGTAACGCAGTACTGTAAATAAAATATATCTTACTGCAGATTATATTACGGTACAGTAATGTAGTACTGTAAATAAAATATATCTTACTGCAGATTATATTACGGTACAGTAATGTAGTACTGTAAATAAAATATATCTTACTGCAGATTATATTACGGTACAGTAATGTAGTACTGTAAATAAAATATATCTTACTGCAGATTATATTACGGGTACAGTAACGCAGTACTGTAAATAAAATATATCTTACTGCAGATTATATTACGTGTACAGTAATGTAGTACTGTAAATATATCTTACTGCAGATTATATTACGGGTACAGTAATGCAGTAATGTAAATAAAATATATTTTACTGCAGATTATATTACAGGTACAGTAACGCAGTACTGTAAATAAAATATATCTTACTGTAGATTATGTTACGGGTACAGTAATGCAGTACTGTAAATAAAATATATCATTCCGCAGATTATATTATGTGTACAGTAACGCAGTACTGTAAATAAAATATATCTTACTGCAGATTATATTACAGGTACAGTAACGCAGTACTGTAAATAAAATATATCTTACTGCAGATTATATTACGGGTACAGTAATGCAGTAATGTAAATATATCTTACTGCAGATTATATTACGGGTACAGTAACGCAGTACTGTAAATATATTTTACCGCAGATTATATTACGGTACAGTAACGCAGTACTGTAAATAAAATATATCTTACCGCAGATTATATTACAGGTACAGTAACGCAATACTGTAAATAAAATATATCTTACTGCAGATTATATTACGGGTACAGTAATGCAGTACTGTAAATAAAATATATCTTACTGCAGATTATATTACGGGTACAGTAACGCAGTAATGTAAATAAAATATATCTTACTGCAGATTATATTACGGGTACAGTAACGCAGTACTGTAAATAAAATATATCTTACCACAGATTATATTACGGGTACAGTAACGCAGTACTGTAAATAAAATATATCTTACCGCAGATTATATTACGGGTACAGTAACGCAGTAATGTAAATATATCTTACCGCAGATTATATTACGGGTACAGTAATGCAGTAATGTAAATATATCTTACCGGAGATTATATTACGTGTACAGTAACGCAGTACTGTAAATAAAATATATCTTACTGCAGATTATATTACGGGTACAGTAACGCAGTACTGT
>NC_060168.1:33174906-33177054 GCF_021292245.1 Micropterus dolomieu | reverse complement strand
TTACCGCAGATTATATTACGGGTACAGTAACGCAGTAATGTAAATATATCTTACCGCAGATTATATTACGGGTACAGTAATGCAGTAATGTAAATATATCTTACCGGAGATTATATTACGGGTACAGTAACGCAGTACTGTAAATAAAATATATCTTACTGCAGATTATATTACGGGTACAGTAACGCAGTACTGTAAATAAAATATATCTTACCGCAGATTATATTACGGGTACAGTAATGCAGTAATGTAAATATATCTTACTGCAGATTATATTACGGGTACAGTAACGCAGTACTGTAAATAAAATATATCTTACTGCAGATTATATTACGGGTACAGTAACGCAGTAATGTAAATAAAATATATCTTACTGCAGATTATATTACGGGTACAGTAACGCAGTACTGTAAATAAAATATATCTTACCGCAGATTATATTACGGGTACAGTAACGCAGTAATGTAAATATATCTTACCGCAGATTATATTACGGGTACAGTAATGCAGTAATGTAAATATATCTTACCGGAGATTATATTACGTGTACAGTAACGCAGTACTGTAAATAAAATATATCTTACTGCAGATTATATTACGGGTACAGTAACGCAGTACTGTAAATAAAATATATCTTACCGCAGATTATATTACGGGTACAGTAACGCAGTACTGTAAATACAACATGTCTTACTGTAGATTTGACTTAACTATAGTTTCCATCAGCCGCTCTGTGTTATTGTACAGTCAGGTTTTTAAACGTTGGCCGTGGACATCACATTTCTACAGCAGACTGGTCACCGTGGTAGCACCTCAATCACAAGGTAGCCCCGCCCTAAATCTGTTGTGGCTTTAGTTTCTTCTTCACGATGCGTTATCAAGGGCTGTCTCTACATCCATGCTAACTGCTACCATCCAGCCACAAAGACAGCTGTCCTCCATTTTGATCACTGACGTTAATGTTCACCCACACACACTCACACGCAGGTGTGTTAAAGCAGGTGTAGCAGGAAACACATCCATCACTTGCTGTAGCTGCTCTGAGGTCAGTTCATTTTATTTACACAGAGATTAAAGTCTGCAGCACCTGCTGATACCTGCACGGTCCGTCGTACTGCTGACAGCCTGGGGGTGGGGGGTTAGAGGGGGTGTTGGCTGTATAGGGATCAGGGTTTAGGATGAGGGGTGTGGGTAGGGGGGATTAAGCCCCGCCCTCCTCCTCTTTGAATCTGCAGCCTGTTGATCTGTTGTGGAGTCACATGAGTAAACATGCACGGTGGGCACTGGCAGTGTGCACGAGAGCTGCAGACACACTCAGGGTCGAGTTTAAGAACTGAAATCAAACGTCGAAGCATCGTCTCATATTATTTTCTGTGATCGGCAGCTTCACTTTATTATGTTACAGAACAGCTGATCAATAACTGACCAATATGTGAGTGTGTAGTCGCCGTGACAACACCTCACTACTACTTCTTCTGCTGCACGTCTCATGAACACATGAAGTCAGTACTGAAGCTTCAGCTGGAAGAAACATGGACACAAACATTTCATCACATTCAGCTGCAGCTGAAATGCTGTTAATGCACGAGTGCACATGCAGAGGCATTCACACACACACACACACAATGAACACACACACACACACACACACACACAGAGGATCTGGTTTCACCCCCCCCCCCCCCCCGTGTGAGGAGCTGTTGGCTGCAAGGAGGAAAGAAAACAGCGTAAATCAGTGAAGGAGCCATTAAAAGAATATTTTCCTTCCTTGCTTTGTGCGGCCGGTGCTCCTCGCCACTCCTCGCCACTCCTCGCCGCTCCGCCTCGCTGCAGCACCAACCCACACAAACAAATGCAAATGGATCTGAAAAGTTTCCACAGAGAGAGAGCCGGACCCCCGTTTGAGAGAGGGGCTGAATGGGCTCTAAAGGAGAGCCTAATTAATCTAAGTACAGCAGCAATAGGCCCACTTGGAATTTTTTTCACCCCTTTATCTGAATGGGAGGAGGAGGGGGGGGGGGAGGGGAGGAGGGACAAAATAAAGAAAGAGAAAGAAAGAAAAGAGAGAGGGGATCAGGCCTCCACCTTTTCTATCCGGGGACCCGCCTCATTCAGCCCCTCCATGTTTAACAGCACCGACCCCCCCCC
>NC_060168.1:33167800-33174806 GCF_021292245.1 Micropterus dolomieu | reverse complement strand
CCCCCCCCCCCCCCCCCCCCCCCCCCCCCCGCTTGAATCAATCACTGTGATTTCCCTTCACGACGCTGCAGCTCAGCGCTGTGTTTTAACTCTGTTTTAAATAAACAGAAGAAGAAGGTGTTCAGACTGTGCAGCAGAAGAAGAGCGCGTGGTGCAGTTGGAGCTGCTGCTGTCAGGTGCAGGAGTGGCTGCAGCAGAACAATGGCAGCAGAAGGCTGCAGATGAATGCTCCGGGTGAATCAGTAATGGAGCTAAAGGGCAGACGCCTGTGGGGAATTTGCCGGCTTATAAAGGAGCTTTAAGAGGGGCCCTCATTCATACGGGGCCCAAAGAGATTTGAATTGCCCCCTTCACAATCACTTGAAAGGATGAGCTCAGGGTGTTCCGAAACAAAGTGGAAATCACTCTGCCTTTCAGCGCTTCTAATAAGCTTTTAACTATTTTACATTATGGCGCTCCCCTCGTCCTCGCCCTCCTCACCGCCACTGTGGCCCCCGGCCGCCGAGCCAGAGCCGACTTAAATGTCTGATTTATACTTTTCTGCACGGTGAATTTTAAGTTGTTTTTTTTTTCCAGGAGCTCAGAGAGAAATTAAAGCTTTATTATTATACTTATTATACGGGTCAGGAAAGAGATGGAGCAGCAGCGTGGACGAGATGCGGTCAGGGGACGGACATCCCTGGACGGCGTGGACAGACTTACAGAATGCTTTATTTTCCTCACGTATTCGTGAATCTGCAGGAGTCACATTGTCAGGGCGCCGTCCCTCGTTGCTGTAGAAACCGTTTATTGCTCTGGAAATTGCTTCAGTCTTTTCGGAGCGGCGGAGGTCAGAGGTTCAACCGGGACACGACGGGCTGAGATGAACCCTAAAACTCTCTGTGGGGGGGGTCAGAGGATGAAAAGGGTGGTGGCGGTTTGGAGCTGGGGGCCATGGGGGGGCCATGGGGGGCACAGCTAGGAGCCCCTCGCCCTCTGGATGACTCTACAGCGAGACGTGTGGACATTAAGAATTTCATGGTAATTGTGGGGGGGGGCAACCTTTGCAGCCCTGATTAAGACCTCATAACTGCCCCCCCGCCACTCTGCAGCCTGTAAAGAAGACAGTAAAAGGGTCAGAAGAAGAGTTCAGGGATCACAAATCAATACCTCGAACCAATACTCCCAATCAATTCATACAGTTATTGATTTTTGATCAAGCGTGACTGGGAATCAAACCGTCAAATCACTGATCAATTCCTCAAATTACTAATCATTGATTATCGATGTGAGAACAACTGAATCTGCTGAGGAAGAGCTGCCCGGATCAATATCCTGACCGCTGTTTATGCCTTCAACACTAAAAGGCTTTTATTTTGATGTGCAGCCCAAAGACCGCCCTCTGTAAAAAGGATGTGATGTCACAGTTCTGATATTGAAAAACAAATTGATCCGAGCGATCGGAGACGAGACACACTGTGAGAATGATCAGGACAGTTTTTATTGTTGATCTTTTGATTGTTCAAACACAGGAGATCTTTGAACGGAGCTGCAGGAAGTTCCTTCATTACAGCGAAAGTACATTTACTCAAGTACCACACTGAAGTACAAATTTAAGTACTTGTACTTTTTCTCCTTCTACTCCATCTCAGAGACGACGCTGAAGTTAGCTTCCGATTCGGCAGGGGATGTTTAACATTGCTGAGCGACCGATTCTCTGTTTCTCTTACTGAGAGCTGTTATGCATTTTAGACAAAACCTTAACGCTGAAACACTTTTTTAGATTTTGAAAAAACTTTATTTTATTTGTAAAAAAGGGTGATTTCACTGCTTTTTCTGCACATGCAGACCACATTAGACCAGGTCCAGATCCAAAACCACTAAACCTAGAGCTCTGAAATCTGGACTGGATTGTCCCAGAGAGACTAAAGTTTCTTTAAAACATAGTTTCAGATTTGTGAAACCTTTATTCAATTTGTGAAAATGCTACAAATAGCGATTTATCTGCTTTTTTACATGTAGACCACATTAGACCAGGTCCAGATGAAAAACCAATACCAGATTTGAGAACTCTAGGTGCAGTGGTTTTAGATCTGAACCTGGTCTAATGTGGTCTACGTGCAAAAAAAGCATTGAAATCTCATTTTTCATGTTAAAACATTTGATGCTGTTTTTCCTTTTAATCAGTTTGAGGTTCGGACTGACAGAACAATCACTGTGAAGGAGTCTCTTGGGGCTCTGAGGAACTGGGACAACATTTCTCTCTATTTTCAATATTTTTACAGTCGATTAATCGAGAAAATAATCAGCAGATGAATCCAGAATGAGAAGAATCATTAGCTGCAGTCTGATACAAACTACAGCAGTAAAATCCTGCTTTACATTAATGATGAGGAACGATAATAATCTAATATATATTAATACAACAGGCACAGGACATTGAGTACTTTAATACTTTAAGTGCATTTTCCTGATTATACTCACATACTTTTCCTTCAGTAACATTGTCAATGCAGTACTTTTACTTGTAGCAGAGTATTTTTACAGTGAGGTATTCGTACTTTTATTGAAGTAAAGGATCTGAATGCTTCGTCCAATGTTGGAGTAAAATCACCAGAAAGTTTAGTTTTTTACTGAATGAATAAGGAATAAAATAACAACGTGAACAATATTTTATATTTATATAATTAATTTTCCAATAGTTTGAATCAGATCGATTATTGTTGTCATACTGAGAGTGATGAAGATCGGATCCTCCTCTTCTCTTTCAGACCTGCTGAGATGAATGAACCAATTAGTGAGAACCAGAGGTCTGCTGAGGGTGAACAGGGTGAAACTCTACTCTGCCCCGGGGTGGTGATGGTGGTGGTGGGGGGGTTACAGGTGCAATCAGTGGCACAGGAGGAGGGTGGAGGGGGGAGTCAGAGGTTATCTTGTAGAGCAGAGAGAGCAGAGGGCAGAAACTCCCATCTGTTTACCTGAACGGCAGCAGCAGCTCTGAGGCTCAATTTCCTGATCTCTATCTGGGGGGGGGGAGAGAGGGGGTCCTCCAACCTGACCCCCCGTCACCTAAGGATGACTGCTGGATCTGCTGAGATCTGGTCCAGCTTTAGTTGGTCTCTCCAGAACTTGGCAGGCCTGACACTAACCCTGCATATTTAAACCAGCTCGATTCTTTCCTGCAGCTGACCGGGATGCAGCAGCCTGTGTCTCAGTGTCTCTCTGACGCCCTTAAAGTGCTTCTGACGTTCTCTCTGTCAGGGCACGATTTCCTTTATGTTCGACCACAACACTGCACGTTCTGCAGAACAGTTAATAGTGTGATGGAGACACTGTGAAAAAGGGACTGAGGAAAATATTTTACACTCAGCTAAATCCTTCGCAGTGAGTGTGTTTATAAAACGTGAACAGTGAGTGTGTTCCTGCTGCTTGGCTGCTCTCTTGATTGACACTTTCCTGTGACTCTGTTCTGCCTCTGTGGGCTTTTAAAGACAAACTAACTGCCCCCCTGGTCCCCGGCCCCCGGCCCCCGGGCTCTCTGTGTCGGAGGTGACGAAGCGTTTAAGCCTCCTCCTCTCAGCTGCACTGAGTCTCTCTCCTCTCCTCATCATTAGTGCCCTCTTCACTCTGCTGTCAGCCCTTCATCTTCCACTTCTGCCTGTCGACCTGCTCACCTGCAACCCTCACCAGCACAACAGCAGTGAAGAGGAGACATGAGAGGCTTCAGATCAACTTCATGAGGCTTCAGATCAACTTCACGAGGCTTCAGTTCAGAATCACGAGGCTTCAGTTCAGAATCACGAGGCTTCAGATCAGAATCACGAGGCTTCAGATCAGAATCACGAGGCTTCAGTTCAGAATCACGAGGCTTCAGATCAGAATCACGAGGCTTCAGATCAGAATCACGAGGCTTCAGATCAGCTTCATGAGGCTTCAGATCAGCTTCATGAGGCTTCAGATCAACTTCACGAGGCTTCAGTTCAGAATCACGAGGCTTCAGTTCAGAATCATGAGGCTTCAGATCAGAATCATGATGCTTCAGATCAGAATCACGAGGCTTCAGATCAACTTCATGAGGCTTCAGTTCAGAATCACGAGGCTTCAGATCAGAATCACGAGGCTTCAGATCAGAATCACGAGGCTTCAGATCAACTTCATGAGGCTTCAGATCAACTTCATGAGGCTTCAGATCAACTTCATGAGGCTTCAGATCAGAATCATGAGGCTTCAGTTCAGAATCACGAGGCTTCAGTTCAGAATCACGAGGCTTCAGATCAGAATCACGAGGCTTCAGATCAGAATCACGAGGCTTCAGTTCAGAATCACGAGGCTTCAGTTCAGAATCACGAGGCTTCAGATCAGAATCACGAGGCTTCAGATCAGAATCATGTGGCTTCAGATCGGTTTCAGATCAGAATCACGAGGCATCAGATCAGAGGAGGAAGAGTTTAGACAGCCTTAGTGCAGTCACATGATCAGAACCTGATCAGGGCCGAGTTCAGATCCGACAACGTAGCAAAGTGTTTATTTCAATGGAAACGCTGCCTTGAACACCTCGTTCACCAGCTCTCTGATTGACTTCAAGGAAACACACCAATCAGAAAACAGCAAACCAGGTATGATCACAGACAACAGGTGGACTGTGATTGGTTAACACAGACGTACAGCATGACCAGTGACAGGTCGGGGGGGAAGAGGGGGAAGGGAGGAGGAAGAGGCAGCGAGGCTTTTGACTCCAGGACTTCTTCCTTCAGTTGAGGGCAGAGAGGAGGAGCTAAACACTGCTGTAAAAAGAGGAGGAGGACCCTGCAGAGCTTCAGTCATCTCAGACAAAGGACATAAAGTGGGTTACCAAACGGAGAACAATGTGGAGGAATGTCCTCTGAGCTGCAGCCACTCATTAACCAGAGAACTGAGCTGATTGGCTACACGTGGCGGGGGCGGCCCAATCACAAGAGGCCGCATGGTCAGCGGGATGGTCGACTTTTCTACGTCCACGTTTTGATGGAGTTTGTGTTGTTGCCAGTCTGGATGCCCTTCAGACGTGTGTGATGTTGGCCTGTTTAAATAAAGCTGACTTGACGACAGCAGCATCATTAGTAACATCCTGATCAACACTGATCAATGTCGTGATGGAGCAGTGGATAAGACACATGCCTTTGGTGTGAGACCCGGGTTCGAATCCACTGGCAGACACCAATGTGTCCCTGAGCAAGACACTTAACTCCTGGTTGCTCCAGAGGTGTGTGACCTCTGACCTGTATAGCAATTGTAAGTCGCTTTGGATAAAAGCGTCCGCTAAATGAATAAATGTCATCATCAGTGATCAACACTGGTGATCAGTGCTGTTGGTGCACTCTGAGCCTCTGTGGCCGCCGGCCGTCCCCCTGCAGGTTAAGGACTTGTTGATAAAACAGGAGCTTAACTGGAGTCTAATTGGCCCTCTAAGTATCTCAGTCTGTTTGATTGACAGGAGTCACCGCAGGGGAGGGGGAGGGGCCAGGTGACTGGTCAACAGGTAAATAAATAATAGTTGTTGAGATGAGATCAGAACATGTGTCCAATAACAAGTCGTTACCTCCGAGAACAGAGAGGGACGGTGTTCTGCAGGAGCTTCAGCGCAGACGGAGAGAACATCGTTTATTATTTATATGTACTCTTTTTACAGACGCATTTATTCAAAGAGACTCACTAAGAGCTGTTCCAGCATCAGCGGGTAAACAGCTGGAGGAAGAAGGAAGAGTGAACGAATAAGAGAACTGTGAGGGGCCAGAAGAAGAAGAGCACAGGAAGTGATGTTAGAGGTTTGAGGTGTTATCAGAAGTGTTCTCTGCAGAGTTTTGGAGGTCACTGAGTAATGGAGGGACATGAGTCCTTTTGGGCTGATCAGAAACCGGATGGGCTGCTGAGATCTGAACCATCTGTAGGGGTTTCACATACTGGAAGAGCTGGAGGGCAGAGAGGTAACCACGGCCTGGACCAGCAGCTAGGCGGCGTGCAGAGGAAGGTCGGACCCGTCTGTTCCTGTCTGTCTCTCTGAGCCGTCCTCGTCTCTGACAGCAGTGATTCCTCAGAACTCTTCTTTTTAATGTTATTCATTAAATAAACTCTGCAGGTGAAACAAACGGACTCCCTGCAGCAGCCACTCGGCTCTGAGCTGCATTTATACTGTGGAGGATGAAAACACAATAATCCAGTCACTTAATGATTCCTTCAAATTAAAAGCAGCTTCTCCCGACTGTCTCTTCATAACTGAAAGATTTCCAAAAACCTCCCGTTCAAGTCTTTTAAACTCAGACTGACTAAAAGTTCAAAGCAGCAGAGAAGATGATTCTTAGTTCAGGAGCCTGGATCCTGATCAGCCGGCAGCTTTCTCTTTCTACATGTTCCTCTGAGAACCCGTCTCGGTCCCATCACTTCCTGTTTCAGGAGACAGCAGCTCCTTAATGCCGTCATCAGACCCCTGTGAGATTAAACTCAGATTAAGACAATTTACTGTACTTCTGTTCTAACCCAACCTCCCTGATTTCTGTCCAGGAAGTCAACCTGAGCTGCTGTCACTGAGCAGATTGCTGTGGGTTGCAGGTCAAAGGTCACTGGCTGAAGGTGGGTCAGGCTGACCTGGGATCAATGCTGATGGTAAGTGTGTCCGCTGTCGCCTCAGGGCCACAACCAGCTCTGAAGCTCTGATCCAGGATCAGAAGAGTCCTGCACCGAAGCTAAAGAGCTTAAAGAGCTGAGTGTTCCTTTAAAGACTTAAGTGTCTGATGCTGGATCAGTAAAATGTTTGACTGAGTCAGACCAGAATTAACAGATCAGACTGAGTCACAACATGCTGCATGTTTACAGAAATCATTTTATTAAAGTTTAAACAACGGTGGGCTTTTTTCCTTCAGAGGGGACGCTTTCCGTTAGGTTTGCTCAGATACATACAGTATATATACACATACATGTATTAACATATATATACAGTATATATACACATACATGTATTGACATATATACAGTATATATACACATACATGTA
>NC_060168.1:33142195-33167700 GCF_021292245.1 Micropterus dolomieu | reverse complement strand
GAGGCTTCAGTTCAGAATCACGAGGCTTCAGTTCAGAATCACGAGGCTTCAGATCAGAATCACGAGGCTTCAGATCAGAATCATGTGGCTTCAGATCGGTTTCAGATCAGAATCACGAGGCATCAGATCAGAGGAGGAAGAGTTTAGACAGCCTTAGTGCAGTCACATGATCAGAACCTGATCAGGGCCGAGTTCAGATCCGACAACGTAGCAAAGTGTTTATTTCAATGGAAACGCTGCCTTGAACACCTCGTTCACCAGCTCTCTGATTGACTTCAAGGAAACACACCAATCAGAAAACAGCAAACCAGGTATGATCACAGACAACAGGTGGACTGTGATTGGTTAACACAGACGTACAGCATGACCAGTGACAGGTCGGGGGGGAAGAGGGGGAAGGGAGGAGGAAGAGGCAGCGAGGCTTTTGACTCCAGGACTTCTTCCTTCAGTTGAGGGCAGAGAGGAGGAGCTAAACACTGCTGTAAAAAGAGGAGGAGGACCCTGCAGAGCTTCAGTCATCTCAGACAAAGGACATAAAGTGGGTTACCAAACGGAGAACAATGTGGAGGAATGTCCTCTGAGCTGCAGCCACTCATTAACCAGAGAACTGAGCTGATTGGCTACACGTGGCGGGGGCGGCCCAATCACAAGAGGCCGCATGGTCAGCGGGATGGTCGACTTTTCTACGTCCACGTTTTGATGGAGTTTGTGTTGTTGCCAGTCTGGATGCCCTTCAGACGTGTGTGATGTTGGCCTGTTTAAATAAAGCTGACTTGACGACAGCAGCATCATTAGTAACATCCTGATCAACACTGATCAATGTCGTGATGGAGCAGTGGATAAGACACATGCCTTTGGTGTGAGACCCGGGTTCGAATCCACTGGCAGACACCAATGTGTCCCTGAGCAAGACACTTAACTCCTGGTTGCTCCAGAGGTGTGTGACCTCTGACCTGTATAGCAATTGTAAGTCGCTTTGGATAAAAGCGTCCGCTAAATGAATAAATGTCATCATCAGTGATCAACACTGGTGATCAGTGCTGTTGGTGCACTCTGAGCCTCTGTGGCCGCCGGCCGTCCCCCTGCAGGTTAAGGACTTGTTGATAAAACAGGAGCTTAACTGGAGTCTAATTGGCCCTCTAAGTATCTCAGTCTGTTTGATTGACAGGAGTCACCGCAGGGGAGGGGGAGGGGCCAGGTGACTGGTCAACAGGTAAATAAATAATAGTTGTTGAGATGAGATCAGAACATGTGTCCAATAACAAGTCGTTACCTCCGAGAACAGAGAGGGACGGTGTTCTGCAGGAGCTTCAGCGCAGACGGAGAGAACATCGTTTATTATTTATATGTACTCTTTTTACAGACGCATTTATTCAAAGAGACTCACTAAGAGCTGTTCCAGCATCAGCGGGTAAACAGCTGGAGGAAGAAGGAAGAGTGAACGAATAAGAGAACTGTGAGGGGCCAGAAGAAGAAGAGCACAGGAAGTGATGTTAGAGGTTTGAGGTGTTATCAGAAGTGTTCTCTGCAGAGTTTTGGAGGTCACTGAGTAATGGAGGGACATGAGTCCTTTTGGGCTGATCAGAAACCGGATGGGCTGCTGAGATCTGAACCATCTGTAGGGGTTTCACATACTGGAAGAGCTGGAGGGCAGAGAGGTAACCACGGCCTGGACCAGCAGCTAGGCGGCGTGCAGAGGAAGGTCGGACCCGTCTGTTCCTGTCTGTCTCTCTGAGCCGTCCTCGTCTCTGACAGCAGTGATTCCTCAGAACTCTTCTTTTTAATGTTATTCATTAAATAAACTCTGCAGGTGAAACAAACGGACTCCCTGCAGCAGCCACTCGGCTCTGAGCTGCATTTATACTGTGGAGGATGAAAACACAATAATCCAGTCACTTAATGATTCCTTCAAATTAAAAGCAGCTTCTCCCGACTGTCTCTTCATAACTGAAAGATTTCCAAAAACCTCCCGTTCAAGTCTTTTAAACTCAGACTGACTAAAAGTTCAAAGCAGCAGAGAAGATGATTCTTAGTTCAGGAGCCTGGATCCTGATCAGCCGGCAGCTTTCTCTTTCTACATGTTCCTCTGAGAACCCGTCTCGGTCCCATCACTTCCTGTTTCAGGAGACAGCAGCTCCTTAATGCCGTCATCAGACCCCTGTGAGATTAAACTCAGATTAAGACAATTTACTGTACTTCTGTTCTAACCCAACCTCCCTGATTTCTGTCCAGGAAGTCAACCTGAGCTGCTGTCACTGAGCAGATTGCTGTGGGTTGCAGGTCAAAGGTCACTGGCTGAAGGTGGGTCAGGCTGACCTGGGATCAATGCTGATGGTAAGTGTGTCCGCTGTCGCCTCAGGGCCACAACCAGCTCTGAAGCTCTGATCCAGGATCAGAAGAGTCCTGCACCGAAGCTAAAGAGCTTAAAGAGCTGAGTGTTCCTTTAAAGACTTAAGTGTCTGATGCTGGATCAGTAAAATGTTTGACTGAGTCAGACCAGAATTAACAGATCAGACTGAGTCACAACATGCTGCATGTTTACAGAAATCATTTTATTAAAGTTTAAACAACGGTGGGCTTTTTTCCTTCAGAGGGGACGCTTTCCGTTAGGTTTGCTCAGATACATACAGTATATATACACATACATGTATTAACATATATATACAGTATATATACACATACATGTATTGACATATATACAGTATATATACACATACATGTATTAACATATATATACAGTATATATACACATACATGTATTGACATATATACAGTATATATACACATACATGTATTAACATATATATACAGTATATATACACATACATGTATTGACATATATACAGTATATATACACATACATGTATTAATAAATATATAGACATTTATACAGTATATATACACATACACGTATTAACATGTATACAGTATATATACACATACATGTATTAACATGTATACAGTATATATACACATACACGTATTAACATGTATACAGTATATATACACATACATGTATTAACATGTATACAATATATATACACATGTATTAACATGTATACAGTATATATACACATACATGTATTAACATGTATACAGTATATATACACATACACGTATTAACATGTATACAGTATATATACACATACATGTATTAACATGTATACAATATATATACACATGTATTAACATGTATACAGTATATATACACATACATGTATTAACATGTATACAGTATATATACACACATGTATTAACATTTATACAGTATATATACACATACATGTATTAACATTTATACAGTGTATATATACACATGTATTAACATGTATATACACATACATGTATTAACATTTATACAGTGTATATATACACATACATGTATTAACATGTATATACACATACATGTATTAACATTTATACAGTATATATACACAAATGTATTAACATTTATACAGTATATATACACATACATGTATTAACATATATATATATACAGTATATATACACATGTATTAACATGTATACAGTATATATACACACATGTATTAACATTTATATACAGTATATATACACACATGTATTAACATTTATACAGTGTATATATACACATGTATTAACATGTATATACACATACATGTATTAACATTTATACAGTGTATATACACATACATGTATTAACATTTATACAGTATATATACACACATGTATTAACATTTATACAGTATATATACACATACATGTATTAACATTTATACAGTGTATATATACACATGTATTAACATGTATATACACATACATGTATTAACATTTATACAGTGTATATACACATACATGTATTAACATTTATACAGTATATATACACAAATGTATTAACATATATATATATACAGTGTAGTGCAGATGTAGTGTAAAAGCGCTTTGAGTGGTCGAAAAGACTAGAAAGGCGCTATACAAGTACGGAGCATTTACAGTATATATACACATACATACATACATACATACATACATACATATAGACATACATATATATACAGTATAATGCACATACATGTATTAACATGTAACAGTATATATACACACATACATACATATATATACTATATAGACATACACATATATAGAATATTGCACATTAATTATCAAAAAGGTAATATTGGACAGAAAATAGATAATGAGGTCCAGTTATACATATAATACATACATGTATTAACATTTATACAGTATATAAACACATACATATATAAACATAAAAATATGCAGTATGTATATATATATATAAACAGATACACTTAACAAAACTGTAAACGCAACACTTTTTTGTTTTTGCCCCACTCCAAAATGTCTGAGACCAGCCACCCGGACAGCTGCTACAACAATCGGTTTGCATTACCAAAGAATTTCTGCACAAACTGTCAGGAACCGTCTCAGGGAAGCTGATCTGCATGCTCGTCGTCCTCATCGGGGTCTCGACCTGACGGCAACTTCGCACAGCCATTGAAGAGGAGTGGACCAACACTCCACAGGCCGCAATCAACAACCTGATCAACTCTATGAGAAGGAGATGTGTTGCACTGCGTGAGGCAAATGGTGGCCACACCAGATACTGACTGGTTCCCAGACTCCCCCAATACAGTGAAACTGCACATTTTGGAGTGGCCTTTTATTGTGGCCAGCCTAAGGCCTTTTATTGTGGCCAGGGCACACCTGTGCAATCCCCATGCTGTCTGATCAGCATCTTGATATGCCACACCTGTGAGGTGGATGGATTATCTCAGCAAAGTAGAAGTGCTCACTAACACAGATTTTGACAGACTTGTGAACAATATTTGAGAGAAATAATTCTTTTGTGTACATACAGAAAGTCTTAGATCTTTGAGTTCAGCTCATGATGAATGGGGGCAAAAACAAAAGGGTTGCGTTTATAATTTTTTAACAGTATGTTTAATGTTACAGCGCCGGATGTTCAGGTTAAACGAGGCCAAAGTCTTAAATAAGAGGTAAACATGCATAAAAGTACTTCCTAAATACTAGCGGCAACATTTTATCTGCTTTCCTGCTGAGCTGACGTCAGATGAGACGTGTGGAGACGCTGTGAGTCCAGGATGTCACTCAATAATTGCTAACTGAGCTAACTAGCTAACAGCAGTCCAGTTAGCAATAATAAAAAAGCACATCCCAGGTTAACGCTGTGAAAGAGTTTGGTTAGCTCTCTTAGACGCAGCGCTCAGACGACAACAACAACAACAACAACATGTTTGATCTCCTGTCCCAACACTCCCTCTCCGGTACGGTTTGATCTAGGAGGACCGACACGCTGCGAACGGTTTGTGATCGTTCCCTCCGGCTGGATGAATATTACGCAAGATCCATATAGGCCTACTACTGCTCGGCTCGCCGAGTCCCCCCCCCCCCATGGTATGCTACGGTATAATTCGCACACAGGGACACGCCTTCAGTCCTCCTGTCTTTCTCTCTCTGTCAAATCAGCTCAAACCAATGAGCTTTATCGGTGTGACGGTTTGGTTCAAACAGGTTGCCAAAGCAGAATTCACATCTAAATAATAAAATCTAAGTAATAAAGTCTGGATGTGGTCGACATGTCTCTTAGTTTAGGACACGTTATCGTGCTCAGAGTGAATCCTCTCGTCTCTGTCCTCCATCTGTTGTCCATTAGCTGTAGTTAATATGACCTGCTGGGGGGGTCGGGCCCCTGCACAGCTGAGCCCCCGAGCTCTCTTTCTACACTCAGACCCTGAACGTTATGAGGACCTGCGCTTTGTCCCCCACACTGGGGGCCTCCATCTCATCCTGATCAATAACCCGTCTCAGACTGATCCTAGTCTGGTTTCATCTTCTGGTCTGAGGAGACCAGCTGCCGTGTTTGATCAGAACCCAGTTAGGGCCCACAGCACCGGTACCCAGACTCTGTCCCTCTCTACTACTACTTCAGTAAAAGTACTCGTACACTGTGTAAAAGTACTCGGTCACAGCAGCAGCCAGTTCTGACGTTGTCCTGATCACCACTCTGAAGGACTCGATTGGTAGAAAACTTCCCTCATTAATGAGACTTCACTGTTTTCCTGACGGGTCACATTCGGGGCCCTCAGACATTTGGCCCCCAGAAGTGCAGCGTCGGGCCCTGCGTGCGGTGTCCAGGCAGCAGGCTGTGTGGTCAGCTGACAGATTTGGCTTCATCTGATTGAAGCAGCTCGTTAGTCTGCAGGTGCTCGAGGGCCGTTAATCCCGCTCAATTAGCACACGGCCCCACGCGCACTGACAATACAGCGGGGCCCGCGGCGGGGGCCTGGTTTAGATTCTGTTCTCTGACCTCAGATCAGTTCAGATGATCTTCTCCTGCAGCACCACAGAGGCCACGAAGGAACAAACAAACAAACAAACAAACAACATGGTGGGTTTAATGTTTACACTGTTATTATTTTACTTGTTCAACTGAAACTGTCGTCAAAAACAACTTACAAACACTGTTTCCTATTATTATTATATATATATATATATGTGTTACTGTCACATGAACATTAATACTTATTCATAATACTACTTATGCCTATTCATAATGTCTTTGTCTTTTGAATAAATGTTTCCTGATGGTTCATTTAAATTTAAATCAACCCGCCTTCAGGTTCAATAGCCAATGACTCGTCCATCCGTTTATGTCAACTAAAATAATAATAAGAGTGAAAACAGGCTCATGGACAGACAGATCCATCTAATCTTCATGTCTGCTTCAGTTTTTGTGGCTTAACAAATAAAGATTATTAATATCTTTATTTAGAAAATAAGCATCTAAATGCAGAGGAGGATTAATATATTTTAATATCAAGAGGTGGCTGAGCTGTTGGTGTTGTTATTTCATATATTCATGTTGGTGTTTGAGGAACAGGCACAGAAGACTTTATAGAAACGTTAGAACTTTATTTTGTAGAAAACTGCTTCCAAGTAAATAGAATAAAAATCTCTTTATGTACAAAATACAAATTTCATGTGAAACAAAACGAGTCAAATAAATAAAACAACAGTGGGGGGTGGGGGGGCATACATAATGGATGAGGGGTCCATTCAGACCCTGTCACGGGTGAGGAACCTGATTTCCACGCTCTCTTTCTGCTTCAGTTCTCTACAAATTGTAAAATTAACTTTTCACCTCCGAGATAGAGAAAGCGGGGGGGGGCAACTAAATAAAGAAGAAATAATGAGCTCATTAAGGCAAACCGTGATTCTTCTTCATCCAGCAGGAACCGGACTGTCCGCTCCGTTAGTGTCTGTGGGGCCGCGGGGCCCCTCCGGCGGTCTGCCGGTCAGTAGATGCCCGGCACGAGGCTGCGGAAGCCGAACAGCGCGTCCTGCCGCAGGTAGCTGTAGTCCTCCTGCGCGGCGGGGCTGCCCGGGCTGGAGGCGCAGTAAGCCGGGGAGGAGGAGGACGAGGAGCCGCTAGAGCTCCAGGAGCAGGCGTCGCTGCCGGGGCTCGGGGCCTCACCGAGGCACGCGGAGCGCAGCTGCAGAGGGTCTCCGGTCTTCCCCGCCTGCAGGTCTGCGATGCGGATCGTCTCGGACAGAGCCCAGATGTAGTTGTGCGCAAAGCGCAGAGTCTCGATTTTGGTGAGTTTGGTCTCGTCCGGGAAGGCCGGCAGGACGCTGCGGAGCTCGTCCAGGGCGTCGTTCAGGTTGTGCATGCGGTTCCGCTCCCGGTCGTTGGCTTTCATGCGCCGGTTCTTCTTCACCACGTGCACGCTGGCGTCGCTGCGGGCGCGTCCGCGGCGCCGCTTCTTCTGCTGCTGCTGCTGCTCCGGGGAGCGCGGCGGGCAGAGCGGTGAGGACTCCGGGGAGGCGGAGCGCAGGCTGCCGAGGGAGTCCTCATCGTCCGTGTGCGGGAAGAAGTCGCAGCTGTTGCTGTCGATGTCGGAGTAGACTGGGTCCATGTCGGAGCGGGTTCGGGTCTGTTCTGTGGAGAGACAAGAGGAGCGTTAGGACCTGTGGCTGACCGGAGCGCGGACAGTGATGACGAGAGTCCGCAGGTGAGCGGAGGCACGCGCGGTGAACTTACCTGAAGTGTGCAGAAGTTTTCTGATCCAGCAGGACCGGGTTTATCTGTGCAGGACGAGCGGCACGCGTCTCTCTGCGTCTTTCTGCTCTGGATCAGCTCGTGCGAGCCGGTGAGCCTGGCACACGACCGGCCTCAGCCCGCTTATATACTGTGGACGGGACAATGACCGGCCCCCTGCCCCGGTACCCCCCCCCACTCCTCCCACCCCCAGGCCTCAGAGCCAGGATGAGGAACTTGAATGCCGCGGCAGGTCTGCCCCGTGCCGCGGGAGCTGCTCATTAACATAATGACGCCTGCGGTGCGTGTTCGCCCCGCACAGAGAAGCGTGCCGGTAATCACGGCCAGCCAATCAGAGCAGGCGGCTGGCCACGCGAACAACACGCTGGACCCCCCCCCCCCCCCCCCCCCCGTGAAACAGAGCAGACCAAACCCACTTTCAGAGTTAAAACCAAAAACAGAAAAAGAGAAAGAAAGAAGAGTCAGTAACCCCCCCCCAACACCACCGGGCGGAGACACGCTCCGGAGAGCCCCCCCCAAACATAACACAGACAGAAAGACAAAAGTCAGCAAAATGTCTCCAAACTTTTTCTGAGCTCAGAAAGAAGAAAGTTGTTGTTGTTGATGTTTTGTAAAGATGATTCAGAGCTTCAGTCAGTGTTTCATCAGAAACCTGAAAAGCATCAGTGTCCATCCTTCATCTTTCAAAACAAAATGTAGAAAGTCTTTCACAATAAAAGCATTCAACACAAAATAACAGCAGAACCATCAGTTCCATCCAAGAGACATCCTGGGGACACTGGTCAGCTGACTATTTAGACCCAATTCAGAAATGTCCGTGATAAGGTTGTAAGTGTTGCAATTACATTTGTGTAATTTGTATACTTCCCTTTTTCTAAGTAACATTTGTTATTTATGCTTTTATTTTGAAGTCACTTACAAGTTTCTTGGGCTGCATGAGTTGAACTGTTGCTGAACACCAGCAGGCAGCAGATTGCATTGACATGTGTGTTCCTGTGAAATATTTCATGCTGGCTAAAGCAAACCTTGATGTGAGCGGTTTTAAGTTTACCTCTGAAGACTCAAAGACTTCCCTTTCTTCGTAGCATGCAGCCAACGAGGTATTTGTTTTGTCCATCTGCATTGTACTTTGGTAATTGTGATTTCACATGCTGTGTATGTTGTTGTTTTTGTTAACATCGTTGCTATATTTTCTCATCAATGTTGTTTTAGGACTTCAATAAACCAGTAGCAAGAAAAGCACTTGTGTCTGCCGGGGTGTTAAAGTAAAAACTAAACGTCTTCATCTGTTTTTCCTCCACTTCTCTCTTCTGCTCATCAGCCTGTGTGTTTTAATATTTTCTGTTATCAACCTGCAGATGAACATCAGTCTGTAGATCTGGTGCATGTTGGTCCTCATGTTGCTTAATGTGCAACAGCTAAAGCTCAGTGCAGCAGGAGCACGAGAGGACGTCCAACCTGCTTTATACTCATCTCATTTAAGGACATTTGGGACGTCCAGCCATAGTGTCATTTACGCTGGGGACGCTGGGGACACGTCCCCATCTTTTTTAGAAAGCATCTGTTAAAAATATTTGCACCAAAAAATGTTAACCCACAAATAAAATCACTTTCAGAAAGGTTTCTTTGCACAACAAGAAAACATGCAATGGATTTAAAATGTAGAAGAAACAAAAAAGTAACTTAAGCTAAAAAAACAAGCAGCTGATTTCTGCTTTACATTCTGTTATATCTTTATCTTTAGGAATCGTCTCCTGCCAGCTGAAATTTGCGTTCACTTAAATAGACATTAGACTAATAAATAGACATTTATTGAAGCAGAAAATGTCTCCAGAATGTAGGAAATGAACCCCAGACCGCCCCCCCCGCTGATAAATCTCAACTTTTCCTATTTCTTTTAAATGGTGTTAAAAATCTTGTGTTTATCATCACAGCCCTAATCTGAGCCCTTCTGTCCCCACTTTTCACCACAAAGTGACGGCCAACACGACTTCTGTAAATGATTTTAGATGAGTTTCATGTCGCAGGTTGGTGAGACACACAGATCAGATATTTTTAGACTAAATGTAAAAAAAAAAAGACTTTAATGAAACAAAAATGATTTTCAGGCAGAAAATCAAACAGGACCTGAGGAACCAGAGCAGCACCAGGATCCACCTGCAGTACTCAGTACAGCACTTACAGATAAATAAGATGTAAAGCGTCTGAACCAGGATCACAGTCGCGATAAAAACGAATTCTCTGGTGTCTGAGGACGAACAGCTCCGGCTGAACTGTTTCACTTCATGAAGTCGGGCTTTTGTTCGTCTTTTCATGTCTTCAGGCTGCAGTAAACCCGTCCAGCATGAACGCTTACAGGCCGGGGCCAATTTTCTTTTAAGTGTTTTTTAAAGACATCTTTATGAGACAGGCATACCATTTTCCATTAATTATTCCATTTATTCAGTTTGCAGCTCAGCGGAGGAGAAGCAGAGACCTGCAGAGTCTTTCTGCTGCTTTATTCTGCAGGGGGGGGCAGTCATTTATAAATAATTACACAATGTTTAGAGTCTTCAGGCATGTATAATATATCAAAGCGATTATAAGGTGAATTGTTCCATTGTGGCCGTCCGCCCTGCACTTCTTTTCACTCCTCTCCTGGTTTGTCCCTCGTCCAAATTCAGCTCCTCTGGCCTTTTGTGCTGCTTTCTTTCTGCCTCAGCCACTCTATTGGCATCATTCTTATTCAAATGGACCTCAGCAGGAACAAAACCAAACCCAGGCTGCACACAAATCATCTCTGCCCCGGCTGCAGGGCCGGCACAAGCCTCTGTGAGGCCCCGACAACTAAATCCTAAATCCTGTTTCACTCAAAGAGGATAAACTCCAAAACAAGACAACCGTCTCTGCAGCAAACAGGTGTCTCCAACAGTGTCAGCAGAGCAAGTCAAGTTTAGTTTGATGAGAACAGAAGAAGCACGAAACTCAGACAGGAAGAGGCAAAGACACATAAATATTTTGATGAAAGAAAGAAAAAAGAGGACGCAACTAGAAAAGTCTGAAAGAAACAGACGGAGAAATCCTCCAGACAAACGGAGATACTAGATTTTTACATGACACCACGCGTTCAGAAGCTGCTGTATGTAGGCGTTATGCTGATCACCTGCACACAGCAGGCATCTTCACTGTCTCTTCTTAAAACCCACCTCTTTTCCCGAGCCTTTGGAAACTGAAGTTGACTTTTTTTGTTTTATTTGTATTTTATGCGTCGTGTGAGCTTTTTATTTAGTGTCTTTTATTGTTTTAACGTACATCACTTTGTGTCCACTTTGGATTTTTAAAGTGCTCTATAAATTAACTTTGATTGATTGATTGAATCTTAGTTTTCCCGCTGCAGCAGGGACCCTGAACGCCTCGCCTGATGAACTAAAGTTTGGAGATACATGTTTTTCACTGGACACAAATATTTATGGCAGGCAGACATTTAAAAACATCTGTTTCCCAGAGTCCTCGGCCCCTGAAGAAGATGGTGAGAGGAGGCTGAAAGCTCCAGAAGCTGCTGGTGGGAGGAGAAGCACGTCAGACGTTTACAGCCTCCGTCACTTCAAAGTGAGCCGACAGCTTGGAAACTGTTTACTGCTGCGTTCCTATTGGCCAAGAGCTGACGGACGTGTGTGTGTGTGGGGGGGCACCCATTAGATTTACACCATATAATCCAATAAAGCTGCAGAACCTGAACCCACCGACATTATAAAATACAATAAAACATTGATTGAGGGATTGATGGGTAATAATAGACTCAGTGATGAACAGTGTTTGTTATATTATGAGCTGAAGGGGATATGATGCGTTTAAGTGCCGTCGTTATTTTCAGCTGCTTTGATCACCTGAACGTCAGCTGGTGACAAAGTGAGCAGGTGTGAGATGAGCAGTGTTGGGAAAGTTCCAGGTTACCCTGTTTAAAATGTAAAATTACTATTTTAATGACTTTTCTAAATTTTTAACCTTTTACAAAGAGGCAGACGGTGGAGAACCAATCAGAATACGACACTGCGCACGTGAAGAACATGCAAAGCAACAAACTTTATATAATCTTTTATATAATCTTTTTACAGGAAATAGTTCAGCGTCAGCGGTTTCACAGCGCCGTCTCAGAGAAGAAGAAGTTACAGAGAGATATTATAAATATTCATGTAGATATGTAACATTTTGTGTGTGTGTGTGTGCGTGTGTGTGTGTGTGTTGTAGTGTGTTCTGTGTGTTCAGAGCAGAAGAAGAAGAGAAAGGAACTCGGAGGTCTGCCGGGTGAAGCTCTGACAGGATTAAGTCTCCGCAGCACGAGATGTGATTGAATTTCAATGAAGTGAAACACGTGAGAAAACGACACAGAATTAAATGAACCAAAGGACCCCCCCACACACACAGAGAAATAAAAGAAAAGCTGAAGGACTCTCGAGGAAAAGGAGGAAACAAAAACAAGTGAGTAAGCTGAAGGAGAGAAAGCTCTAATCTGCAGGACGACTGCAGTAATCCTGTGAAACGTTCCCCAAATCAACACGCTGCCTCGTTCTTACAGCAGAACAACACAGATTAATATTAGACCCTTTATAACGACAGAATATTCACATCTAGAAACCAGCAGGACAGATTGTTGACCACATCATGTCACAAGCAGTTTGGTTCTCTAATTCACGTCAGCTGCTCACTGTTCTGTAGACAGACTGGATCCAGGACCGTGTAGGAAACAGCGGGTCTTGGTAAACTCTGCCACCGGTGACCTCTGGAGATCCTCGGGGTCCGTGCTCGGCCCTGCACTCAGGTGTTTCTCTGAAAGAGATAAAACATCTTTTCACCCAACCTCCACCTCTAGAGGCCTTGACGCAGCCCTCAGGACCTCATGATGTGTCAAGGTCCCCCATTTACCTTCTTGCTGGATCCAAAGGTCCAGCTCACACTTTGGGGAAACCTCCTGTCTAATTCAGTGATTGAAGATCCGGTACCCGACCACCTGACCTGATTCTCGAAGCTAAACACCTTTGCCCGCTTCACGTTAACAATCTGGAGACACGACCAGAACTACCTCTTCATGGATTTCTCTCCGGACTTTACATCAAGGATCAAGGACCCTTTGTTGTTGGTAATGATGACGAGGTCGGACGGGAGAGTCCGAGGACTGCGATGTTGGCGGGGGACGCCGGGGGGAGCAGGAGGAGGAGGTTTCTGGACTGGACGGGTTCGGCGCGATTAGAAGATGATTTGTGATTATTTGTGAAGTATCTTGTGGTAGTTTTGTTGTTGTGTGGTTGTTTGCGCGTTTCTTTTCTTCCTCGGGGTTAGGGTCTCCATGATGAGTTTCTTTTCAGGTGCTGTGTTTTCTGGTCGTGGCGTTGCCAGGACACCGGCTGGTTGCAGATAAACCCCCGGTCCGAAGCGTCCCCCTTTGTGTCCGCTAATGTTGGGTAAACCAGAGGTAAATTATAACCATGAGCAAACAGCCTCAGACAAGTGAATGGGAAGCTGCTGCTCCCAGAATGCAACAGCAGATTGATGGAGGTGGAGGGCGTGCGGCGACGGAGGAGGACGCATTCAGGAGGCTGATTCACAACCGCGTTCCTTTAGATTAAAACCTTCCTGAACTACAAGACGGGAAGATTTTCATCACCACAGACAGAAGAGACAACGAAGGGTATTTGATCAGGATCATGTCTGTGCAGAGGAGGAGAGGAGAGCAGAAGTGGAAGACGTACTTTATTAATCCCACAGGGGGAAATTCAGTGTTCTCACTCTGGTGTTATTATTAGTACACAATATATGAACTGGCACCTCTCCAGCTACCAGGAGGTGAACTGGCACCTTTCCAGCTACCAGGAGGTGAACTGGCACCTTTCCAGCTACCAGCCCACGCTCCACAACTCTGGACTCAAACCGGTCACCCTCCGGTTCCCAGCCTAATCCTTATGGACGGAGCTACTGCCGCCCCAAAGGAAGAGAGGAGGAGGAGGAGGAGGAGGAAGAAGGAGAGGAGGAGGAGGAGGAGGAGAGGGGGAAAGTTACATTTGCTCATTTTGAAAAAGGGCAGGAAGTGGTCGTATTTTAGTTTGTCCCCATGAAGAGTTGTTTCTGTTGAAACTGAGTTTGTTCAAACTCTGCTGAAAGTTTTAATGTTAAACTGAAGAAGAAACATTAATTTTATCATTCAGACTAATTTACTGACAGAAGTCGAACCAAACTCTCAGTTTAATTTTGATATGTAGCTTGTAGTTGATTGTTGCTGTCGGCGTTAAAAGAAACATAAAGTTCCAGTTATTTCTAGAAACAGAAACGTCCTGCTGCTGCTGTTTATCAGCCGAATATTTGGGAGCTGCTGAGTTTATTTCAACTTGTTTCCTTCACAAATCTGCAGGTTTTTAGTAGTTTGCTGCTCTGCGATCACAAAAACTCAGAAAATCTTTTGTGTTGAAAACAGGTTGAAACTTAAATGACAGATATAAGTTTCACAGATTATTCGTGTGTTCAAGTTCTGTTTAACACAGAAACAACAGCTGTCCCCTGAAATACCCAGAATGCAGTGCAAAATGACTCTTAACAGGCAGATCTACCTGATCAGAGTGAAGGTTTCTGAACAAATCTGCAGACACAACATTTGTGTTAAGCAACAGTAACAGAGAGTCTGAGGGGGCGAGCGAGGTTGGGCTGCACTTGCAGAGCAGAGAGAGAGAGGGGGTCCCATATGGTTCTGAGTGCAATAACTTGAATTTGCTCCAACAAAGGAGTAATTGAGAAGAGGAGAAGGAGCTGTGAGTCTTGACTCGACAAAGCTGCGAAAACTCTCTTCTTTCAGCCTAATGAAGCCGTTGTCTGGGGGTGTGGTGTGGGGGCGGAGAGGATGGAGGTGGGGGCGGAGGACAGAGGAGGCCGAGCAGCCTTGGACGTGATTTGTCATACAATCTGAATCTTTAGGAGGGCCGCAGAAGAGAGACCTCCTCTCCATATGTCTGCTTCGTTTGCATCTGAAAGCTGAAGGGCTGAAAGGGGGGCAGAGAGGAGGAGGAGGAGGAGGAGGAGGGGTACACTGCCACCCTGCATCGTCAGCTTTGAGGGTATTTGTGCTTCTTCTTGTGTTTCAGATGAAGCTGCTTAGCTACAAAATGTCTCCTTTTTCTTCATCATTGGATTCGAAATCATAGAAGCCGAATCAGAGACAGAATCAGAGGCCAAATCAGAGAGACGCAATCAGAGAGGCTGAATCATTGAGGCCAAATCATAGAAGCCGAATCATGGAAGCCAAATCATGGAGGCCGAATCAGAGAGGCCGAATCATGGAGGCCGAATCTGAAAGACCGAATCATAGAGACCGAATCATAGAGGCCGAATCATAGAGGCCGAATCAGAGAGGCCGAATCATAGAAGCCGAATCATGGAAGCCAAATCATGGAGGCCGAATCAGAGAGGCCAAATCATGGAGGCCGAATCTGAAAGACCGAATCATAGAGGCCGAATCAGAGAGGCCGAATCATAGAGGCCGAATCATAGAAGCCGAATCATGGAAGCCGAATCATGGAGGCCGAATCAGAGAGGCCGAATCATAGAGGCCGAATCAGAGAGGCCGAATCATAGAGGCCGAATCAGAGAGGCCGAATCAGAGAGGCCGAATCATGGAGGCCGAATCTGAAAGACCGAATCATAGAGGCTGAATCAGAGAGGCCGAATCAGAGAGGCCGAATCATAGAAGCCGAATCATGGAAGCCAAATCATAGAGGCCGAATCATAGAGGCCGAATCATAGAGGCCGAATCAGAGAGGCTGAATCTGAAAGACCGAATCATAGAGGCCGAATCAGAGAATCAGAGGCCAAATCAGAGAGACGGAATCAGAGAGGCTGAATCATAGAAGCCAAATCATGGAGGCCGAATCATAGAGGCCGAATCATAGAGGCCGAATAAGAGAGGCCGAATCATGGAGGCTGAATCTGAAAGACCGAATCAGAGAGGCCGAATCATAGAGGCCGAATCATAGAGGCCGAATCATAGAGGCCGAATAAGAGAGGCCGAATCATGGAGGCTGAATCTGAAAGACCGAATCAGAGAGGCCGAATCATAGAGGCCGAATAAGAGAGGCCGAATCATGGAGGCTGAATCTGAAAGACCGAATCATAGAAGCCGAATCATAGAGGCCGAATCATAGAGGCCGAATCAGAGAGGCCGAATCATGGAGGCCGAATCTGAAAGACCGAATCATGGAGGTCGAATCAGAGACAGAATCAGAGGCCAAATCAGAGAGACGGAATCAGAGAGGCTGAATCATAGAAGCCAAATCATGGAGGCCGAATCAGAGGCCGAATCTGAGAGACTGAATCTGAGAGACTGAATCTGAGAGACTGAATCTGAGAGACTGAATCTGAGAGACCGAATCGGAGAGACTGAATCTGAGAGACCGAATCATGGAGGCCAAATCAGAGAGGCCGAATCATTCATGTTGATAAGTTTCAGTTTTCAGTTCAGTTACTTTTCCAGATTCAGATTATTAACAAAAAATACAATCTTCTAATAGGTGAAGCTGCCAGCAGTATATGTAGTCATTAAAATAAGCTCCACCTTTAAAAGTGATGAACATGTGAATGCATCAACAATTATAATCCAATAATATGATACAGATTAATCTGAAATGGACCGTTCTGCATGATGAGTACTTTTACTACTTCAAATATGCTATGATGAAAAAACCTTTGTACTTTGACTATTAGTTGAGGTTGGCAATGTTGGAGAAACATGCAAAACACGTTCATGTGCAGTGAATGCGCACAGGTAGACCAGCAGTGATTGTATCAGTCCACAGCCATTTAATTATTTTTTCTGCATCAGAGCATTTGATTTACTGATCGCTGTTGGGATGTAAAGAGAATTTCAACAAATAGAAGAATAATCTGCCAGCTTTAAGTGACATTTTAAAGGCATGACTTCCTCTAACAGACTATTTCTACACTGTTGTATTGGTACTTTTACTGCAGCAACAGATCTGAGTATAACTGGAAGAGATTTAAATGTGATTTGAAACGAGGAACTTTAGACCGAGTCGCTTTCAGACCCGAGACATCATGTAAAACTACAGAACGTTTCTGTGACGAGCCTTCGGCCTGAAAGGACCTTTAAATCCTGGTCTGGGTCCCAGAGGAACAAAGAGCCAGTGTGGAGGCTCACACGCTGCTGATGATGCTGGTGATGAAGATGATGCAGATGGAGGGGGGCGGTCCTGACACTGACATGGGGGTCGTGACCTGGAGGCTCTTTGCAGACATCTGTAGCTGCTGCACATTCCCTGACACCCCCTCCGTCCAATCAGCTCTCTGGAAGAATGTATGACCTGCACCCCCTCAGGCCACGCCCCCTCTGACACGCACACACACAAACACACACACACTCACACATCAACATGGATGGTTCTGGTCCTGGTCTTTCTGTGATCTGACAAGATCATGATCCTCTCTCATAATCTAACATCTAACACTGAATTTCTCTCAGACTCTGCTGCCCCCTGCTGGACAGCTGGTCTGCAGGTCTACTGGACAGCTGGTCTGCAGGTCTACTGGACTGCAGGTCTGCAGGTCTGTTATATCAGGTGCGAGATGACTGCGGCCGACTTTTGCAGACTTGGTAGCGGGGCATAACAGCACCGTCAAGTCGGATACATTCCTGCGTGAGCTTACTGTGAGCTGAGATCAATGACTGATCTTGCGGCATTTTGTAAAGAAAAATGTCGCTAGATCAGGCAAAAAGTGGATCCAACTTTGTGCAGTCAGAGAAAAGCAGCTGCAGCTACCTGCTTTGTTAAGTCCAGCATGCATCACGTTAAGTCAGTGCTGCGCAGAAGCGATGAAGTCCAACGCACCTATTGATCCATGTGGGTAAAGATTCTCATCCAGGTCGTAGCCGACAGTATATGTGTGTATATATATATATATATATATATATATGTGTGTGTGTGTGTGTGTGTGTGTTCTGAGCTGCCAGCACAAGACAGGCAAGATGAGAGGAGTTGGACTGTGTTTTACATTGATGATGCTTGGTGCACAAACGCAGCGAAGATGGACTCTGTTTCCCAAATGTCAGACTGTTTATTGTGAAGATGAAACTTTCATATTATCATGTGGTTGTAGCTGTTTACATTCAGCCCATACAAATTAAAAAATCTCCTGTGGAATGTTCGGGGTGTAAGTAATACTTGTCTGTATATATGTATATACATAACTGTATTGTTTTATTTTATATGTTACCATATTTAAATATAGGCCTACACTTAATTATATGTTGTGTGTGTAACATGAAGGAACTACAAATTTCATTTTGTTATGCAGCCTTGTGCTGTATAATGACAAATAAACAATCTTGTACCTTGCATATCTATCTATCTATATAGATATATAGATAGATAGATATGTGTATATATCAGAAGGAGCTTTATTGCCAAGTAGTGTTTTACAATACAAGGAATTTACTTGGTGATAAGGTGCTATGCGTAAAGTTAACATAAATAAATGTAGAAATATATAAATATGGAATAAACAAATGCAAGTTATATAAGAATAATAAAAGAGTATATATATTTATGTATATTCAGTATATTTCTGTGTGAAGTGAAACTATAGACTGTACAGAGTGAAACGCAGATGTAACGCAGAGGCTTGAAAGTCGCTGACAGACGCCAAGTGGCGGTAATGAGTCCAACATCTGGTTTCCAACTTCCGTTAAGAGACGAAGTAGAAGCAGCTCCGGAAGCAAGCTGTAGAAGCTAACCTCAACATCAGCTGTTTGGCGGGAACAAATCAGTCAGTTCATTCTGAGGTTTTCAGTTTAAACGTCTGAAAGTTGAAACAGCCGCGGAACTAATTTAGACGGCAGCTAACCGCTAGCATAGCCGCTAACAGGAGAGAAAACACGCTCACGGTGAGTGAAGAGCTAACTGATGCTAACTGATGCTCACTCTGTTGTTACCGGTGTCAGATCCTGTTTCCCCGAAACTTGGTACGCAGAGTTACTCCGAAGCCCGAACCGGTCCCTTCCAACCGGAACCTGGCCCACTTTATTCACTTATTAATTACTTTAAACAACATAAATGGACGCTAAACGTGAAGCACGTTAACCTGCCAAAGCCGACTGCTAGCTAACTGAATGCTAACAGCTAACGGCTATTTGATGTTAACTGTCAGGTTGTTTAGCATGATGCTAACAGAGCAGTCAGAGTGAGTTGATGCTAACAGAGCAGTCCGAGTGAGTTGATGCTAACAGAGCAGTCAGAGTGAGTTGATGCTAACAGAGCAGTCAGAGTGATGTCGATGCTAACAGAGCAGTCAGAGTGATGTCGATGCTAACAGAGCAGTCAGAGTGATGTTGATGCTAACAGAGCAGTCAGAGTGAGTTGATGCTAACAGAGCAGTCAGAGTGAGTTGATGCTAACAGAGCAGTCAGAGTGATGTCGGTGCTAACAGAGCAGTCAGAGTGATGTCGGTGCTAACAGAGCAGTCAGAGTGATGTCGATGCTAACAGAGCAGTCAGAGTGATGTCGGTGCTAACAGAGCAGTCAGAGTGATGTCGGTGCTAACAGAGCAGTCAGAGTGATGTCGGTGCTAACAGAGCAGTCAGAGTGAGTTGATGCTAACAGAGCAGTCAGAGTGATGTCGATGCTAACAGAGCAGTCAGAGTGAGTTGATGCTAACAGAGCAGTCAGAGTGAGTTGATGCTAACAGAGCAGTCAGAGTGATGTTGATGCTAACAGAGCAGTCAGAGTGATGTTGATGCTAACAGAGCAGTCAGAGTGATGTCGGTGCTAACAGAGCAGTCAGAGTGATGTCGATGCTAACAGAGCAGTCAGAGTGATGTCGATGCTAACAGAGCAGTCAGAGTGATGTTGATGCTAACAGAGCAGTCAGAGTGAGTTGATGCTAACAGAGCAGTCAGAGTGAGTTGATGCTAACAGAGCAGTCAGAGTGATGTCGATGCTAACAGAGCAGTCAGAGTGATGTCGATGCTAACAGAGCAGTCAGAGTGATGTCGATGCTAACAGAGCAGTCAGAGTGATGTCGGTGCTAACAGAGCAGTCAGAGTGATGTCGGTGCTAACAGAGCAGTCAGAGTGAGTTGGTGCTAACAGAGCAGTCAGAGTGATGTCGATGCTAACAGAGCAGTCAGAGTGATGTCGGTGCTAACAGAGCAGTCAGAGTGATGTCGGTGCTAACAGAGCAGTCAGAGTGAGTTGATGCTAACAGAGCAGTCAGAGTGAGTTGATGCTAACAGAGCAGTCAGAGTGAGTTGATGCTAACAGAGCAGTCAGAGTGAGTTGATGCTAACAGAGCAGTCAGAGTGAGTTGATGCTGCTAACAGAGCAGTCAGAGTGAGTTGATGCTGCTAACAGAGCAGTCAGAGTGAGTTGATGCTGCTAACAGAGCAGTCCGAGTGATGTCGGCGCTGCTAACAGAGCAGTCCGAGTGATGTCGGCGCTGCTAACAGAGCAGTCCGAGTGATGTCGGCGCTGCTAACAGAGCAGTCCGAGTGATGTCGGCGCTGCTAACAGAGCAGTCCGAGTGATGTCGGCGCTGCTAACAGCAGATGCTAACAGAGCAGTCCGAGTGATGTGGTCTACGTGTCTCTCTTTAACCCCTGTGTGTCTGTGTGTCTGTGTCCCTGCAGGGTCTCCAGCGTCTCTGCTATGAGCAGCTCTGTGAGTATTCTTCTTCAGTGTTTCAGTCTGACCTCAGATCAGGATCTGAACTTCACCGATTGGTCCAGTGTTTTCTGTTTGTTAGCTGCTTTTTCATTTAGATTAAACCCCGCCCACCGCTGTGATGTAATGAATGTGTGTTGTGATGTATAGACTCAGAGGAAGAGGAGGATCACAGGAAGTCCTCTAGTTTCCAGACCCAAGAGCAGCAGAGGAGCTAACGCTAGGAGGACAGCTAGCGCTAACAGGGCAGCCAACAGGGCAGCTAACAGGACGGCTAACAGGACGGCTAACATTAGCAGGGCGTCAGATGGTAACCCTGCCCCCCGCACAGAGACCATCGCTGTGATGGACAACACTGAGGACAGTCAGTACAGTACAGTACTCTGTTATTAATTAGCAGCGCCAGATCTGATCAATAATCAATAACTGATGTGTGTTCAGGTGTGGAGGAGGTGGTGGATCTGACCTGTGAGGGATCAGAAGCTGCTGTGGTCGACCTGACCAACAACGACTCAGTACTGGTAACATTCAACACACGCTAACGCTAATACCTGCCAACACATGCTAAAACATACATGCATACATAAACATGACGCTGTATCGCCATAGCCTATCAGTGTTCAGACTGTCCGGATGTCACCGACGGCATCAGGGTGTGTCGAGGACAGGGACGCCGGGCTGAGGGACAGACTCTCTGCCGGCCGACAGACGGCAGCTCTGGAGGAGAGAGCCGGGGCGGCGCCGGAGCTTTGGACCAATAAAGACCCACAGTGCGCCCGTTTACCAGCAGGAAGAGCTCAGAGTTAACGTCTTTTATTAATTTAACATTTTACTTTAATTTTTGGGATTAAAAGTTGATGTATCTTCACTCGCGCTTCTCAGCAGTGAGCCGCCGTGTGTTTTGTTAGCGTCAGTGGTCACCCACTTGTGATCTTACTGACAGACCTGACAAAGTGTGACTTAATATTTAGAGAATAGAAGAAATCCGTTTCTTGCAACTAAATCCCAGCTAAATGTTGACTTTGAGTTCATGCAGCTGCAGGAATCATGCGTTTGTATGAGAACACCAGGCGAGTAGTGCAGCCATCAAACTCACGCGAGTCACTTGATGCAAAGATTAAATTCCATTTTGGTCTGAGAAAGCGGCGCTTTGTCTACACGGCACATCAGTTTCTACGGCACATCTAGCTGCAGCGTTGGGCAAATTACTCTGAAATTGTAATGATTTACTTTTTACTCATTTAAAAAGTAATAATATTACTTCACTTATTACTGGGTATTAAAAGTAAATAGTCACGTTACTCGTTCCGTTAGTATTACTTTCAACCACCCTGTCCTTTAAAAGTGACGGGAAACCTGTTCAGCAGCGCATTTCAGAAACTGGAACAATTATTAACCTGAGAACAAACTCAAACCGCCTCCTTCTCCCCAGGACAAAGCTCAGCACCGTGGGTGGTCGGGCTTTCTGTTCTGCCGCTCCTGTCTTTTTAGCAGAACGTATGAGTTTTAATTAACCCTGCAAGCTGTTGCATTACCTATTTGTATTTTATATTGCATGTTTTTTTACCTTGCTTTTATGATCTTAACTGTAGCACTTTGGCTACGTTCAGACTGCAGGCCAATGTGACCCAAATCCGATTTTGTTTTTTTTTTTGCGCCCATATGTGACTCAGATCTGATCTTTTCATGACAGTGTAAACAGGCCAAGTCACATGGAAGCTGATCTCTTCCAGTTACAGATCTGATCTTTTTATGTGCGACTTTGACGTCACTGTAGAGCAGCTGTTCTGCTGTAGACGGAGCCGCTATGAACGAAAAAGCTCCACAAAAGCCATTATCAAACATGTGGAACTCTCCCTCCTCTGCCTCGCTATAATCTGCTCACAGATTCCTTTTATTATACCTGAAGTTCACCGGACCGCGAGCTCTCTTCTGAGTTACGTGCATGCTACTTGTCCGAGCGGACACAGTGGGGAGAGAGTGAGTTGTGGGGCAGTTGCGTTGTCCAGCGCCAGAAACTGTAATGAAAAGAACAGAAAGTTGTGTCATAATTCGGGAGAAATGTGACCCTTCAGAGGACAATGAAAAACGGGAGTCTCCCGCGAGCTAACCGGAGTTAACCTCTGTTGCTCCTTGTTTACTTCTGCAGCCTGCAACAGCTGCTGCTGCGTGTTCTTCTTCTGCACATGCGGGTCACTTTAAGGCCGCGGACAGTTCACGCTGGAGTCTGATATGGGCCACGTTTAAACTATAATGTGAACTGTCAAACAATCTGGGGAAATCAGCGTTAAGGCCTGCAGTCTGAACGTAGCCTTTGAGATTTGTTTCAAATGTAAAGTGTATTAAAAAAACAATTTTTTTTAAAATTATTTTTATTGAGGAGGCAACAAGCAGCTGAACTGAAAAACGCCTCTCAGAGCAGAGGATGCCGGATCTATAGGCTATTTAAAGATAATAAAAACCGTGTGTTCATAACAGCAGCAATGAGGATGATTTTTACAGAAGAGGCTTTTTAACACCACCGTCTGGACTTCTGGACTAACGTTAATGTTTTGTAAATGCAATAATAAGAGAAGTATTCAGTGGTTTTACTGAACACATAACGATGCTGAACGCCACTCTCTGCTGCGGAGCGGGTGCTTCACTGGCAGCAGCTGCTGGAGTTTCTTTCTACAGGCTAAGCTTCACGTTGCTCAGCTGCTTCAGCAGATGCTTCGATACAAAATTGTTTGCGGTGAAAAGCTTTTTGCTGGTCGCACAAAGTTCACAACAGAAGACGCAGCTCGGCCTGATGGCAGCACTTACCGCTGGGGAAAGAACGCCTCTCTACCTCGTTCTTCCTTTAGCTTTTTGGCTTGCGGCTGACTTGAACAACATCAGGTCTGGTGTGCTCACATATGTTTTAATTTACAAACGAGGCGTAATCTACGTTGACTTCAGTCTTCTGACCGGCTACCGACGCGCTTGTGCCGCCTGGCCGCGCCCCTCCAGTAGTGTTTCTATACAAGAAACAGTCTCTACACGCTAATACATGCTAATGCACAGGAAAGGGCAGCAAAGCACACGTTCTCCCTACAAACTAATAATTAGCATATTGATCGGTTGCTGAATTGTGTTCAGACTTTTTAGTCAAAGAGAAAACGGATCAAACTAACGGTCTCTTTTCCTTCTGCCTCCGCCGCCGTGATGAGCCAGCTGGTGGACGAAGGTAAAACTTTTATTCTGCCTGAGTTTCATGTTGAAATAAAGTTTCATTAAAGAGACAGTGCAACAATTTTCTGGGTGTCCTCCATCAGGTCCTCAGAACAGGGGCGGGGTCACCACAGGAGAGAGTTACGTCGTCAGCAGTGATGACGACGAGGACACGCCCCCTGTCCTCAACGCTGCACTAATGTCCTCTCTACACGCCAACAGCTCCTCCAGGTAGTAGTCCGACCCACCTGGTCTCAGCTAACGTTGTCTTTACATCACAGCCAGGTAGTAGTTTGACCCACCTGGTCCCAGGTAGCATGGTCTGTGTGTGATGTGACAGTAGAAACCAGCAGAGTCTCTGTGTTTCAGGTCGACCCCGGGGACGATCAGCTGTCCCATCTGTCTGGACTCGTACTCTGAGGTGAGACTCAGACACACCTGTCACACAGGATCCAGATCCTCACAGTAAACCTACTGAAACGATCTGATCCAGCAGGATCCAGATCCAGATCCTCACAGTAAACCTACTGAAACGATCTGAACCAGCAGGATCCAGATCCTCACAGTAAACCTACTGAAACGATCTGAACCAGCAGGATCCAGATCCTCACAGTAAACCTACTGAAACGATCTGACCCAGCAGGATCCAGATCCTCACAGTAAACCTACTGAAACGATCTGACCCAGCAGGATCCAGATCCTCACAGTAAACCTACTGAAACGATCTGACCCAGCAGGATCCAGATCCTCACAGTAAACCTACTGAAACGGTCTGATCCAGCAGGATCCAGATCCTCACAGTAAACCTACTGAAACGGTCTGATCCAGCAGGATCCTGATCCAGATCCTCACAGTAAACCTACTGAAACGGTCTGATCCAGCAGGATCCAGATCCTCACAGTAAACCTACTGAAACGATCTGATCCAGCAGGATCCTGATCCTCACAGTAAACCTACTGAAACGATCTGAACCAGCAGGATCCTGATCCAGATCCTCACAGTAAACTTACTGAAACGGTCGGACCCAGCAGGATCCAGATCCTCACAGTAAACCTACTGAAACGGTCGGACCCAGCAGGATCCAGATCCTCACAGTAAACCTACTGAAACGGTCGGACCCAGCAGGATCCAGATCCTCACAGTAAACCTACTGAAACGGTCGGACCCAGCAGGATCCAGATCCTCACAGTAAACCTACTGAAACGGTCGGACCCAGCAGGATCCAGATCCAGATCCTCACAGTAAACCTACTGAAACGATCTGAACCAGCAGGATCCAGATCCAGATCCTCACAGTAAACCTACTGAAACGATCTGACCCAGCTGGATCCAGATCCTCACAGTAAACCTACTGAAACGATCTGACCCAGCTGGATCCAGATCCAGATCCTCACAGTAAACCTACTGAAACGATCTGACCCAGCTGGATCCAGATCCTCACAGTAAGCCTACTGAAACGATCTGACCCAGCTGGATCCAGATCCTCACAGTAAGCCTACTGAAACGATCTGACCCAGCTGGATCCAGATCCTCACAGTAA
>NC_060168.1:33137559-33142095 GCF_021292245.1 Micropterus dolomieu | reverse complement strand
ATCCTCACAGTAAACCTACTGAAACGGTCGGACCCAGCAGGATCCAGATCCTCACAGTAAACCTACTGAAACGGTCGGACCCAGCAGGATCCAGATCCTCACAGTAAACCTACTGAAACGGTCGGACCCAGCAGGATCCAGATCCAGATCCTCACAGTAAACCTACTGAAACGATCTGAACCAGCAGGATCCAGATCCAGATCCTCACAGTAAACCTACTGAAACGATCTGAACCAGCAGGATCCAGATCCTCACAGTAAACCTACTGAAACGATCTGACCCAGCTGGATCCAGATCCAGATCCTCACAGTAAACCTACTGAAACGATCTGACCCAGCTGGATCCAGATCCTCACAGTAAGCCTACTGAAACGATCTGACCCAGCTGGATCCAGATCCTCACAGTAAGCCTACTGAAACGATCTGACCCAGCTGGATCCAGATCCTCACAGTAAGCCTACTGAAACGATCTGACCCAGCTGGATCCAGATCCTCACAGTAAGCCTACTGAAACGATCTGACCCAGCTGGATCCAGATCCTCACAGTAAACTTACTGAAACGGTCGGACCCAGCAGGATCCAGATCCTCACAGTAAACCTACTGAAACGATCTGAACCAGCAGGATCCAGATCCTCACAGTAAACCTACTGAAACGATCTGACCCAGCTGGATCCAGATCCTCACAGTAAACTTACTGAAACGGTCGGACCCAGCAGGATCCAGATCCAGATCCTCACAGTAAACCTACTGAAACGATCTGAACCAGCAGGATCCAGATCCTCACAGTAAACCTACTGAAACGATCTGAACCAGCAGGATCCAGATCCTCACAGTAAACCTACTGAAACGGTCGGACCCAGCAGGATCCAGATCCTCAGAGTAAACCTACTGAAACGGTCTGATCCAGAAGGATCCAGATCCTCACAGTAACCAGCAGGTAGAGTCCTGCGTTCTGATTGGCTGGTTGTTGTTTCCTCCACAGATCGTCGAGAGCGGCCGATTGGTTGTTTCCACTAAATGTGGCCACGTTTTCTGCAGCCAGTGTCTTAGGGACTCTCTGACGTCATCACACACCTGTCCTACCTGCAGGAAGAGACTGACCCACCGCCAGTACCACCCCCTCTACATCTGACATCACTCTGACATCATCACACACCTGAGCTGCATCATCAGTGACATCACGTCAAGAGTTTCTTTTAATTGGAAACAACAGACTGTGTGTCCGAGCTGCGTTTTAATGACAGAGTATACGTGATTATTGACTTCTTCAGTTTCAGCTCAGGTTTCTTTTTTTGTCTCCCATCGTCGTTTTGCACTCTTTGTTTTCTCTGTGATAAAAAGTCTAAATAAATTCTGTTAAAGTATTTTTCATTCAGTCTTTGTGGAACGTCAGAGCTCATATACACACGATCAGTACTACTTAGTAAAAAGTACCATAACATGATACTATTGTTGAGATGCATTCTGGGAGGTTATCGAATTACTTTTTTTGTGTTCATCTTATGATTCTGAGTCACTTCACATTCACACACCGACCTGCAGCTCACAAGGCTGATGACTCTCCGTCACCTGACACAGACTGCTGCTGATTGGCTGCTGGAACATCCACACAGAATGATGTCACCACAAAGTCTGGACATGTAAACATCCAATAAAACCAGATTCCTTTCTTTGTTTAAAAAACCTGCCCTATAAAACCAGATTTCTAACTGAACTAAAGGGCTGAATATAAATACAGATTTAAAAACCTGATGCACGTTATGAATGAAGCAAGAAAAAACACTTAATACACTAAATGTGTAGTTATAATAATTTCAGCTTTAATGGAGTCACAAGGATTCAATAAAAAAGGGTTTTATGTATATAAATAGCTACTGTGAGGTGTGTGTGTATATATATATATATATATATATATATATATATACACGTTGTACTGAAATATAAAATATCACAAAGAAGAACAGCAAATTAACATGTTTTTTTTCTGTTATCTGTAATGAAAATAATATATATCAGTTTGGTTAACTTTGGGTTAGTTTCATTATATTTAGTTAATAAAAGTGTGTGAAGGTCATTGTTTGTTTACACTTTGGTAAAAACTTTCCATCATGTGTTTTGTAACGATGACGCAGCGTCATTTTGCTTCAATATGAACTTTATTCCGGATAAACCTGATTGGTCAGCTGACTCAGCGAGGAAATCCCCTCATTGGAAAGTGCGCAGTCACTCCGCTGCCTGTCATTGGTCGTCGGGGCGGGACTCCGCCAGCTGACCAATGGGAGGCCGCGTCGATGTTTACTTCTCGCGACGACAGTGACGTTGATCACGGAAGTAAACATAAAGGAGAGGATTTAAAGCTGCGTCACAAAGTTTCTCACTTTGTTTGAGAAAGTCTCCAGAAGTGCGTGTTTTCTCTCCGGAGTCTGGTTCCGTCCTCTGTCTGAAGTGTACCCGGGATCTGCAGCAGGATGTCGCTGACGGTGAAGGCCTACCTGTTGGGGAAAGACGAGACGGTGAAAGAGGTCCGGAGGTTCGCGGTGGACCAGGACGTCTCCTGCAGCTTCGAGTATCTGAGCAGGAAAACCGAAGGAATCTTTAATATCCTCAAGAGCAACGGCTTCAACATGTACTACAGAGGTAAATATCAAAGTTATACATATAAATAACTTGGCAGCCCTAAAGTGTTAAATAACCTTAAAAATTTTTTTAATGTAAATTTAAATTATTTTACATAAATCAATGTTTCAATATGTTAGTTTATTATGGTAAAATGTTAAAATTATTACAAATGTATTATAAACATGAAATCAACCTGAAGATCTCCTCAGTTAAAAGTGTGTGTTTTTCTGCTGGAGTTCTGCACAGAGAGACCAGGGGCCTGTATTCGGGAGCGGCGTGTGGATTTAGCGAGGTAACTTCAGGTTTATGTCGTAGCCACCGTGACGTCACCCGTTACTTGATGGCTTTTTGGCCGTCGCCATCTTTGTTTTTTTGCATCCAGACGTGACCATACTTGGACAAGAGGGTGGAGCTAGCTAGCGCCACCCTCTTGTCCAAATATGCTTGGTTAGCATGGTGCATCCGTCATTTACGTTAATGTGATATTAGCTGGGATGCTAATTTTGGCTAGCGAGAAACGGGCTTAAAACAGAACGTACTTTCCAGAAAAATGAACATTCGACTCCTTAGAGAGTCTTTTAGCACAACCGAACGCTGATAAAGATGTTTTTTAGGACCAAAATGTTCCCGTTAACGTTCATAAAGTGTAAACGGACTGAGACAGCGCAGCGGATACGAGTTTCTTCTATCCTGATTGACAGGTCGGAGCAACTCGTCAATCACAAAGTAGCATCGGTAACTGAACCTGCTCCAGATCAGGTTCTGTTCAAGTCAGACAGCAACACTATGAAAGCCACGCCCACTGTTTAAATAATGACATCACCATCTGTAGATCGCGACTATCTGAGCTCCTTTTATGGTTGAAGGGATTTTTGGTTTTGTTGTTTTATGAAGTTAAGACGAGACGCTGCAGGTGAATGTGATTTCTCACATTAAGACAATAAGTTTTATGTTTCAATATGCAAATGATGGCATTATCTAATGAAATATGCGCTGATTTGCATGTATTTCACAAACTGAAATCTGAACTCTGGATAAAGTCAGGTTCAAAATTATTGTTTGATTTTGTTGACACATTAGACTCAAATGTTTTTACTGAGAGGAGTTTGACTTTCTCTTTTTATTATTTCATAAATCAGAAAATACAGTCAACAGACATAAAACTAAATTTTCAATCTCAAACTGATTACTGAGGAACAGCACGTGTCAAAGCACGCCACGTGACGCATCTAAGCCAGTCACGTTGTCAGAAATCGACGCTAGCCAGTCAGTTTAAAAGCTTAAATCCGCCTCTGCGCCTGTGAGGCTTTTAATGTGAAACGCTGACATGGTCAAACGTCACAACGCGTTGATTTAATGAAACACGTGATCACATGTCATCAGCTGGTCACGCACCTGGAGAGTTTCTGACTTCCTGCTGCAGCTGGATCAGGTGTCACCTGCTTCCTGTCTGTCTCATTATTTAATATAACTTTAATCTGTTTGTAGAACATGTTTCGTAGCACAGGTAGCACAGGTCAAGTGTTTGGAGAGAAAACAAAATGATTCTCTTGTAGGCCACGAATTCTGTGTGAGCTCAGGTCCTGTGGGCGGGTCCTCTGGGCTCAGGTGTGGTGACAGACAGGTGTTGTGGGCGGGTCCTGTGGGCTCAGGTCCTGTGGGCAGGTCCTCTGGGCTCAGGTGTGGTGACAGACAGGTCCTGTGGGCGGGTCCTGTGGGCTCAGGTGCTGTGGGCAGGTCCTCTGGGCTCAGGTGTGGTGACAGACAGGTGTTGTGGGCGGGTCCTGTGGGCGGGTCCTGTGGGTCAGGTCCTGTGGGCAGGTCCTCTGGGCTCAGGTGTGGTGACAGACAGGTGTTGTGGGCGGGTCCTGTGGGCTCAGGTGCTGTGGGCAGGTCCTCTGGGCTCAGGTGTGGTGA
>NC_060168.1:33116751-33137459 GCF_021292245.1 Micropterus dolomieu | reverse complement strand
GGGTCCTGTGGGCTCAGGTGCTGTGGGCAGGTCCTCTGGGCTCAGGTGTGGTGACAGACAGGTGTTGTGGGCGGGTCCTGTGGGCAGGTCCTCTGGGCTCAGGTGTGGTGACAGACAGGTCCTGTGGGCGGGTCCTGTGGGCTCAGGTGCTGTGGGCAGGTCCTCTGGGCTCAGGTGTGGTGACAGACAGGTGTTGTGGGCGGGTCCTGTGGGCTCAGGTGTTGTGGGCGGGTCCTGTCGGCTCAGGTGTTGTGGGCGGGTCCTGTGGGCTCAGGTGTTGTGGGCGGGTCCTGTGGGCTCAGGTCCTCTGGGCTCAGGTGTGGTGACAGACAGGTCCTGTGGGCGGGTCCTGTGGGCTCAGGTGCTGTGGACAGGTCCTCTAGGCTCAGGTGTGGTGATAGACAGGTGTTGTGGGCGGGTCCTGTGGGCAGGTCCTCTAGGCTCAGGTATGGTGACAGACAGGTCCTGTGGGCGGGTCCTGTGGGCTCAGGTGCTGTGGGCAGGTCCTCTAGGCTCAGGTGTGGTGACAGACAGGTGTTGTGGGCGGGTCCTGTGGGCTCAGGTGTTGTGGGCGGGTCCTGTGGGCTCAGGTGTTGTGGGCGGGTCCTGTGGGCTCAGGTGTTGTGGGCGGGTCCTGTGGGCTCAGGTCCTCTGGGCTCAGGTGTGGTGACAGACAGGTCCTGTGGGCGGGTCCTGTGGGCTCAGGTGCTGTGGACAGGTCCTCTAGGCTCAGGTGTGGTGATAGACAGGTGTTGTGGGCGGGTCCTGTGGGCAGGTCCTCTAGGCTCAGGTATGGTGACAGACAGGTCCTGTGGGCGGGTCCTGTGGGCTCAGGTGCTGTGGGCAGGTCCTCTAGGCTCAGGTGTGGTGACAGACAGGTGTTGTGGGCGGGTCCTGTGGGCTCAGGTGCTGTGGGCGGGTCCTGTGGGCTCAGGTGCTGTGGGCGGGTCCTGTGGGCTCAGGTGCTGTGGGCGGGTCCTGTGGGCTCAGGTGCTGTGGGCGGGTCCTGTGAGCTCAGGTGTGGTGACCGACCGTTTCCTTTTACCTGTCATCGTCTACGGGAGCAGATGATCCATCGCTCATACGAGTCCAGGAGCTTTTCAAAGCCGACTCCAGCGTCCAGGATCGAACAGTTTTGTAGTGGCGTGAACATCCGTACTTGAAAAGCAGGTGCGAGCTCACCTGTAACGATGGACACCCGGAGACTCCACCTGACTTTCGAAAACTTCCTGTTTATGCCCAAAGTAACTAAGACGTAACTATAAGCAGCCCTGGGAGCTTCCTCTACAGGGGACAGAACTTCTCCGTAAAGGCAGCTGGGAGCTGGAATTCTTCCCCACTGAGTGTCAGAGAACGCAGGACTTTCAAAAATGTTAATGGTCGTGTGAAAATACGGTTGAAGGACAATCAGGCATGTTGAGCTGTGACACACTGAATCGGTCCAGCTTGACAGTTGTTTTTGTGTGTGTGTGTTTGGATTGTTGATGTTTTATATGGGAATGTATTATGGTTCTGGGAGGTTTGTTAGATTTGGCTTATTTTTAATTGGTTGGCCTTTGTGTTTTTATTTATGAAATGTAAGCTTTGGATTTTGGAGTATTATTATTATTTTTTTTTTATTGTAATATCTTGCGCGCTATTGGCAGCTGCAGATGGAAGTTAGCTTTTAGCTACATCTGGTGCAGCACATGTATTGTGCCTTGTCCCTGTTGGATAAATAAATGATGTTTCTGTACGTTTCAGATGAAGATGGAGACCTGGTGGCGTTTTCCTCTGATGATGAACTGATGATGGGTCTGGCCTGCATGAAGGACACCACCTTCCGCCTCTACATCAAAGGTACTCACCTGAACCCTGTCTTTACCCCACCTGAACCCTGTCTTTACCCCACCTGAACCCTGTCTTTACCCCACCTGAACCCTGTCTTTACCCCACCTGAACCCTGCCTTTACCCCACCTGAACCCTGCCTTTACCCCACCTGAACCCTGCCTTTACCCCACCTGAACCCTGCCTTTACCCCACCTTTACCCCGTCTTTACCCCACCTTTACCCCGTCTTTACCCCACCTTTACCCCACCTGAACCCTGTCTTTACCCCACCTGAACCCTGTCTGTACCCCGCCTTTACCCCGTCTGTACCCCGTCTGTACCCCCATCTTAACCCTCTTAAAACCACCTTTACCCCACCTGAAGACCCACTAGGGTCAGAGTCAGAACAGGTGAAACGTCGTCTGTCTGATGTGACCAGGTGAACTTTTTGTTTCCGTTCTAATAAAGTTTTATTGAACTCTTTCAGAGAAGAAGGAGCACCGCCGAGACTTCCCTCTTCACGCCTTCCCTCCCTTTGCCTTTGGCCACCCTCCTCCACCTGGAGCTCCTCATGCCCCGCCCCCTCACCTGGCCCCGCCTCCGGCCCTGCACCCTAGCATCACCTGTGACGGCTGCGAAGGCCCCGTGGTGGGAACTCGCTTCAAGTGTTCCGTTTGTCCGAACTACGACCTGTGCTCCGCCTGCCAGGCTCGAGGGACGCACACTGAGCACGCCCTGCTGCCCATCTGGCACCCTCTGCAGGTGAGGAGCATCATGGGAAGGAAACGGGGGCGGGGTCTAACAGTAATTATGAGTGCCCTCCAGTGATGTCACACTGTTCTCAGAATACAGCGCGACATCACCGGTGACAGGAGGTAGATGTGATGCCAGCCCCGCTCTGTGACTGTCAGGAGTGTGTGTTTTCAGCCCCGCTCTGTGACTGTCAGGAGTGTGTGTTTTCAGCCCCGCTCTGTGACTGTCAGGAGTGTGTGTTTTTAACCCTGCCTTGTGAGTGATTGTTATTTTTGTGAACTGTCCTTTGTCTGTCTGCAGTGGTTTCCTCGGGGGAAATGGATGAAAAAGATGAGACACTGCATGTGGAACCAGAACCTGAACGTGAACCATGCTCAGAACCAGGATCAGGACCAGGCTCAGGACCAGGCTCAGGATCAGCCTGGATCCTCCAGACCTACTGCTGACTGCAGCGCCCCCTCTGGTGAGTGTCAGGAACTCTGCTAAAATCAGTTTTTACTTGATTAAGTGACATGACCTAATCCTCGTTAATGACATCAGTGACCTCTGACCTCTGTCTGTAGCCTCTCAGGCCAACGTGGACTTCCTGAAGAACATCGGCGAGGGCGTGGCGGCCATGTTGAGCCCACTTGGTGAGTGATGTCAGTGTTTACGCCTGAGATCAGTACAGGTTTCTGATTGGCTGATCTGTAGAGTGAAACCAGGAGCGAGGCTCAGGCAGTTTCTAACTCTTCAAACCAACCAGACTGCAGTTTCAGCGGTGGCGCCCGCCGACTCTGAGGGCGTAAACGACAAAACATGACTTTAACAGAAACACCTATGGATACCTGGGATACCGCCCGAGCCTCCCTGGCGCTTGCTTGCAGGAAGCGATGTTGTCCTTTCAAAGTAATAGTGCGGTTAAAGGAGGTTTGCTGTAAGACGGCACTAACAGGAAGTGATGTCACGTGTGTGTGTGTGTGCAGGTATCGATGTGGACATCGATGTGGAGCATGACGGCCAGAGGACCAAAGTGACCCCTCCCTCCCAGAGCGGAGGGGAGGAGGGAAACGTGGAGATGGATGGCGTTGAGGGCGTTGAGGGCGGAGCCAGCGAGGGGTCAAAGGTCAGTTCATCAGAAGAAGAAACCGTTGCGGTATTTCCTGCAGCTCACCTGTGTGACGTGTTTCAGCTTGAAGAGACGATCAGTTTGAAATCCGTTTGATTTAAAGATCAATAATCAGTATTAGAGTCAGTTTCATGTTTTTGTTGACAGAAACTTTCTAATCAATAAATCAGTCAGACGCATCAGAAGCTGTGACATCAGCAGCCAGTCAGAAAGAGACTGTTACCGTGGAAACACAGGTGTTAGTTCAGAAGTGTTCCCGTGCACTGATCCACATGAGTCTGGTCTAAGTCTGATCCTGGTCATTCTCAGACCAGTAGAACCAGTAGAACCAGTAAACCTGATCCAGGCTGTGCTCTTCAGGTGTGCAGAGAATCAGAGACCGATGAGGAGTGGACTCACCTGAACCCCCGAGAGGTCGACCCCTCCACCGGAGAGCTGCAGTCCCTCCAGCCCGGGAACCAGGACCAGAACCAGGACCAGGACCGGGGTCCCCCGTCAGGACAGCATGGGCCAACAGGTCTGAAGGAGGCGGCTCTGTACCCTCACCTGCCTGAAGGTAAGACCCCGTCCTCCCCTGTGCTGTTTGGTCCTTGTGTATGATGTCACTGCTGACCTCTGACCTCTGATTCTGCCCCCCCCCCAGAGGCGGACCCCCGCCTGGTGGAGTCTCTGTCTCTCATGCTGTCGATGGGTTTCACCGATGAAGGCGGCTGGTTGACTCGCCTCCTCCAGGCCAAAAACTTCGACATCGGCGCCGCACTCGACGCCATCCAGTACGCCAAACAGCCCCGCCCACACCAGCCCTGATGTCACCACCATGATGTCACCACTGACATCGTCTATCTCAACCATGATTGGTTCCTGTTGTTTCTATAATCTGTTAGCATCAATCAATACTTTTAACTCTTTGATTCCTGTCTCCACATTCTGATCTTTGTTGCTCTGATCAATAAACACATCAGGACTGAACCTGAAACTACTGATCTGTCCGGCTGGTCATTCGCCTCAAAGCCTCAAGCGAGTAATCGATCAGCTGTAAGTCCTCAGACCTGGAATACTCGCAGAGGAAACCGTGAAAACACTCTTCAGAGCTAAATGCTCGTTAGGAGTAGAGTGACTTGACGAGGCGTTAATCTTGATTCCATGACATGAAATCCACAAAGAAGAGATGGTTAGATTATTGCTCAGTATTGCGACAGTGAAAAGGAGTTTGTGGTTTCAGATACTAAGATCTGTAAGCTTCTCTCTCTCTTCACAGAAGATGACTCTTTTCAGCTATTATGGCCACTGGCCCATCACTGTCAGCAGAAGACAAAACGGGTCACGTTCATCATGATTACCACCCTTATCCACGGTCACCAGGTGGCGTTGTGGTCGCATGACCTTACAGGGTTCGTTCACATTTTGACCAATGAATTTCTATGACATTTAAGACAAATTTTCATGACCGAACAAAGAAAAAGAGCAGGCCCGCGTCTGCACATGATTTGTAAGAATAATGCCAATTAGCCACCGTTGGCGGCCAAAGTGTCCCTCATCGTTAGTAGGCTTGTTCAGTCTGTACCGCGTCTGTCATCGACGCTTGCTTGGCAACAGAGAAGAGAGATGAACCTTTTAGCAGCTGGCATCTTCGCCAGTGTTATTACATCTACATTTCCGTGGCTGTGTGTATTTATGAAATGGTTAATGACACAAGCTGTTTGTGAGCCAAACCAACTACCGCAGGTAACTGACGTAACGCACGTGGGAGCGTCGTGTATGTGGCGAGTTCTCACCAGAGCCTTTTACGCCTTTTACGCGTGCTAATGACTAATCGGTAGGTGTCAGGAAAATGAACAACACAAGAGCACATGGTGCGGTGCTGTGGCTCCTCTCCCAAGAAAAATGTAGTTGTTTTAATAAAAACTGCATATCTACGTAGTTTTAGACGAGTATCATTAATGCGTTTCAGTGCGTCCTGGCTCCGGCTAAATCTACATCGGTCCACAACCTGGAGGAGGAGCTAGCAGAACTGAGTGTCAGTATAATATTCTAACAATAAAGTTCAATTAATAGGATGCTGTTAGTATAATGTCGTCATTATTTCATATAATAACACTGATGATATGAATGATATAAATTCCAGTTAAATACAGTAGTTTATTTTCATTCATTAAATTCTTTTGCAAGAAAATGGTCTGTAATGTGCAAAAGTTCTAACTCGTCAATAATCAGAACCATCAATGCAGAACAATGAGTTCAACACTAAAAGGTTTCTGTAGCACGACAAACTTTTTATATTATTCAACCCCACCGACGCTGTGATTGGTCTAAAAGTGACATTAAAGGAGCACATCGACTTTCTAAAAGTTGAACATGTTTCAACAGAAAGCTAAACGGGCAGCGAGCCAAACATTCCTTATGTGATCACCAGCCATGTTTCCATCCAAATTGTCATGCGAACTTTAAACGTCCTTTTGAAATGTCGCAAAATCCATCGGCTGGTTTGGAGCAAATAAACCAGGCTGCGGCGAGCGTCGTTACGTCAGTAGTTGACGTTACACAGGGCTGTAATAAACAAGACATATGGGTTCCAAACTAGAAACAAAACCAGTCGCGTGAACCTGAGGGCCACTGAAACAGAGATGTTCTGCAGAGTTTTGCATGCACCTCCAGATAATGATTATAAACGCTATAATATCCTTTATGGGGTTCATCAATGGTGATGAATGAATGAACCACCTCAGAGCGACCGGACGGTAAGATTACCAAGAGTTCAGTTTAGAGCTGCTCTGTATGAAAAGTGCAATTAGATATCTTCTGCTATGAATGTGCACTTTATGAAAATAGATAACACATACTGACGCCTTTTGTTTTATCTTGTTCGTAACATTTCGCTTAACAAGCAGGCGGAAACATCGCTTTCCTACGTTCCCACTTCACCTGCTTCGCTGCCTCCACCGCCGCCTCTCTGCTAAACTCCGCCCCCCGCAGAGGGTGAGGTATATATATTTTTTTACAGATCTGTATGATTCACGTGGGTCACCTTTTCAGGTCTGAAAATCTCAGTAGGGCTGGGATTCAGTATTGAAACTAATTTCCATGACAGAAGACATTTTCAACTACCAGGACTTTTCCAGGTTTTTCATGACCGTAGGAACCCTGATCTCAATACAGAGAGGCCGTTATCCTCGGTCACTAGGTGGAGTTGATGATAAACAACCTGTTCACAGATTTGTTGTGCATCGCACAGACGTCTCAGTTGGACTATTCTTCTAGAAAATGTTCTCAACTAATTTGACATTTGCTTCTACAAGAATCCACATTTGGGTTTTCTGACACATCTGCTGACGTGCTCTGTCTCAGGGGCCAGAAAGGGGTTTTTTGTGTGTGGGCTTGTTTTTATTAAGTCTGGGGGCTCCAGAAACCAGGATTCCACTATATATGTGGGGACCAAATGCTGGACCAGGGGCCTGCACCACGAAGCGAGTTCAACATACCCCGGATCTCCTCCAGTTAGCCGGCTTCACTAACCCGAACAATCGCGGTCGTGATAAGTGGGACCACGAAGCTGGTTATGAACTCACATGACAGAGGCGGAGTCAGCAGCAGAGGACCAATCACAGACACGAACAAGTCCCCCGTCAGCAGAGCGTCATATTTCACAAAGGGCAAAGTGTAACTCTGCAGAAACAGGACCTGGTCCAACAGCTGCTGCTGACTCATGCAGGGAGACAGTGTCAATGTCTAAATGAACAGTAGTCTATAATAATGTGTTGATCTGATGAGCTGGATGAAAATATCAGCCTTATTCTTTCAGCTCGGCTGTGAGTCGGTGTTTCCACACATGGTACCTGGCACCTATTTCTAGGAAAAAGACCTAAAATAACAAACCCAAAATGAATCAGTAATATCTCCTCAACCATTTGGCCTAGATGCATAATTCTGGTCTCCTTTGAAAGGTCAGAAGCTAAGGAATATAAATCCATTTTATATTAACACATTTATTTTACCATTACAGACTACATGGAGATAAAATACAGAAAAAAATATATTTTCATCCTCGCCTGGTAAAAAAAAGCTTTAATTTAATGCAATAAACCATCAAAACCATCATAAGGTAGATTATTATGCACCTGAATATCTTCTAATACACCTGGAATATAACGGTAACTGTAAATTTGATGAAAAGAAACATTTATTACACAATTTTTAAAAACATGTCCATGTTTTGGCCATATTTACTGTTTATATGTTCACTTTTATTGGTAGTTATCTTTAAAACATTATTTCTCTCCATACAACCACGTTCCAAATAACATAAAGCTTCCAAAACAATGAAATATTGATAAAAACAGGCAATATTAATGACCAAAAGCACAAAAACACTTTCTGTTTGTCTCTTCAAGACGAAGAGAGGGGCTGCATGAGGTTGTAGCTCCTACGGTTCGCCAGCAGAGGCCAATGAAGGCCGCTGCCTCCAAACAAGCTCTTCTCCTATGAGAGAATTTGAGGTAAAAATGAAACTTATGGTGCTCTGTTGACCTCATCAAGATGGTGGCCCGCCAGGCGGTCTCTGTGGACACAAATGGCCGCTGTTTTTGGACAGAAACCAGTGAAAATTGATTATGCCCCTAACCCTTTACTGTAAAAACCTGCGGGCAACAAGAACCTGAGGATTTTAATCAGTCTCTGTAGGATGATGGGATCTCCTACAGATGGTGATGTCATTTTCCAGAGAGCCGATTGGTCAGCAGGCTGCGTTTTCATAGAGTTGATCTCTTACCTGGATCAGAACCTGCTCCAGCATAAGTTACCATGGCGATCAACCCCGGCAAGAGGTGAAAACCCAGCAGGGTTAACCCCGAAGTTACCTGGATAAGCTCAGATGCTGCTTCGTGGTGCAGACCCCTGGTGTTACAGAGAAAGTCGGCACCGAGGACCGAACCAAAGTTCATGTTTTGATACATTTTGATTCATTCGGTTAGTTTTGGTTTGGTTTCACACTGAACTCTGCGACCGCACTAAAGGACTTCACCTGACAAACCTGTCGTCATCATCGATGTGGGCTGCGTCTCCTTGTACTTGGCATTGATCGGTTTATTATATATAATATATTATATATATAACAGTTCAGTGGGGAGCTTTGACGAGAATGAATGAATAAAAAATGAACATATGCAGATTTGCCACTATATTACTTTTATGGCATTACTACCTGCAGCACCAGCTATACTGAAGGCTCGTTCAAATTCGCAATTAAACGTCTTCGCTGTGCAAACATTATAACGGCGCCGACAGGACAGGAGGAGAAGACAGCAAGCGATCCTTCTGCACCTCCGTCTCAGGAGAAACTAAAGATGTATGTGGCAGTGAGCTTCTACAGCGGCCGTCTGTTGGAAAAGATGAGCTGTGACGGGAGATTTATAATTGTGTCCTTATTTCAGTGCATTTATGTTTCCGGTTTACACGTCAATCGCCAATCTTCCTGTAAATAGTCTGAAAGTCCAAACCGTCCAAAAAATGCTTTCACACCAGAAATGAACCGAACCATGTTTCAGTTTGATCCGGACCGAGACTACCTCTTTTCGTTGGACCAAATTCCGTCTGTTTGGTCCGGACCGTGGTCCGTGGGAGGTCTCACTCCAAACTGAAAAGTCCGACAGTCCGGACCAAACGGGTGTGAAAGCCCCCTGATCTGCAGCCTCATGAAGAGTTCAGGACTTTATCTTTCTGTGAACTCTACGTTTAATAATTACGTTTCATGTAACTTTTCCCTTAAATCTTTGAATCTGTGTATTTTAAACAAACAGCAGGATGAATCTTTTTGGAAACAAACAAAATCATCAGTTCTACCTTCATATCAGCATGTTTCAGTACAACGTTAAACATGTTTGAGTGACATCTGTGATGATGACAGCGGTCATGTGACCATCAGTTAGTCGTGTGGACAGGTAGCGTGGTTCTGACAGCGACGTCTCAGACGATGACCGTCCTGGACGTCAGGGTGACCTTTGACCTCAGGCCCGGTAATGATGAAGAGCACGACACGTTCCCCAGAGTCTGGTCCTCGGGGTCGCCGTGGCAGCACAGAGCGCTCCTGGCATTCTCTCTGAACTCTACCGACACGAAGTAGAAGATGAAGGGGTCGATGCAGCTGTTGAAGGCGCTTAACGCTAAGCTAACCATGTAGGGCATGTAGAGGTCCTCGCCATCTCTGTCTGCGTAGGTGAGGAGGAGGAGTATGTTGCTGGGCAGCAGACACACGATGAAGACCAGCAGCACCAACACCGTCACCCAGACGGCGTGTCTGTACTGCTTCCCTCCGTTCATCAGGGCGCGCAGCACGGCGCCGTGGCAGAACAGCACGACCAGGAAGGGCAGCAAGAAGCAGAGAGTGAACAAGGTGACAAAGTAGGGCAGGAAGTAGTTCTCCTGCGCCTCCTCGGGCAGCGCGTCGTGGCAGGTGGTGATCTGCAGCTCATCCAGCTCGTAGGTCTGCCGTGACACCAGCAGCGGCAGCATGGCGGCCGGCACCACCACCCACACCGCCGCCGACATGTACAGAGACGCCCGCCAGCTGCGCAGCGTCATGCTGCTAAACGGGTGAACCAAAGCAATGTACCGGTCCAGAGCCACCAGCGCCAGACACAGTACGGACCCGTACATGTTGCCGTAGAACATGGCCATGACGACGCGGCAGAAGGGCTCGCCCAGCGCCCAGTGGTTTCCTCGGAAGTGGTACCCGATGCGGAACGGCAGGACCAGCAGCAGCAGGAAGTCCACAGCGGTGAGGTTGATGAGCAGCACGGTGGACGGCAGCCGTTTGGTCCTGAACAGCAGGACCCAGAGAGCCAGCAGGTTGGAGGGCAGACCCACACAGAAGGCCAGCAGGTACAGGACCGGCAGATACAGGTTGGTGATCGGAGCCTGGATCTCCTTCAGCTGCTTCTCCTCCAGAGTCGTGAAGTTACAGGTCCGCTTCAGCCTGAACGCCCGCAGAACTGCAGAGACCAGAACACACGTTAGTCTGTCTGTGGACCTGCAGAGACCAGAACACACACACAGTCCAAATCAAAGTTGCAGCGCCTGGTACAGACTGTTATGAAGGTGATGGGGAGGATTGAAAAGCTCTCGCTTCAGTCCATCTATGAGCAGTCTGTACTCAGGCAGGCACGGAGAGTCCTGCTGGACCCGTCCCACATCCTTCAAACGGAATACGAGCTCTTGCTTTCTGGCAGAAGGTACAGAATCCCAAAAAACAAATTGAACCGTTTTAAATACTCTTTCGTACCCACCTCCAACAAAATTTAAAATCAAAATTTTAAATAGATCTGTACGCTGAGGCCTGGGAAGTGTGCAATAACTTGGTGTTCTGCTTGTTGTTTTTTGTATTTTATTTTATTTTATTTTTTATTATTTGTGTTAATCTTTTATTGGATGTGTCATGAGTGAGTGTCTGTCTTCAGCTGTTATTTGTATTTTATGTGTATTCATTGTCTGTAAGGGCAGCTACTACTCTGCACTACACACTTTTGAGTCCATGACAAATTTCCCCTGTGGGACAATAAAGTATTTTCTATTCTATTCTAGTCTGTGTGTAGACCTGCAGAGACCAGAACACACAGTGTAGTACAGAAATGTAGAACTGTATTATAGTACTGTAGTATAGTACAGAAATGTAGAACTGTATTATAGTACTGTAGTATAGTACAGAAGTGCAACACTGTATTACAGTACTGTAGTGTAGTACTGTAGTAGCTCCCTATCTACTGGTTGTGTCCCTGATTATTTTAAAACGCCTTGTATGAACCCACTTTTAAAGAAACCTGGTTTAGATCCCTCCCTCCCACATAATTTTAGACCAATTTCAAAACTGCCTTTTATTGCAAAGATTCTAGAAAGAATTGTGTCCAAACAGCTGCTCACTGTACTGGAAAATAACAAAATATTTGAAAAGGGTGGGGATCTCTGGTACTGCCCTAGAATGGTTTTCATCCTACCTGTCAAATAGGAAGTTTTGCGTGTCTGTAAACAACTATGTCTCTTCGTTCTGTCCAGTTAAATATGGTGTGCCTCAGGGGTCGGTCTTAGGACCCATTTTGTTTTCCTTGTATCTGCTTCCCCTTGGACATATTATCCATAAACATGGCATTTCTTTTCATATTTATGCTGATGACACACAAATATACTTGCCCGTCAGATCCACAGACCCTGGAATGCTGAGTTCACTTAACAATTGCCTTTGTGAAGTTAAAAAATGGATGTCAAATAATTTCCTCCAGCTGATGGCATCTGCTGGTTCGCTAGTAAATCACATTAAGCCTGTGGCAAAGAACCTTGGTGTCTGGTTTGATAGTAATTTAAATTTCGAGCAGCACACCACAAAGCTTGTTCAATCATGTTTTTATCAACTTATAATATAGCAAAAATTTGATGTATGTTAACTTTTAAGGACACCGAGACCATTTTACACGCCTTCATCTCATCACGCCTGTATTATTGCAACAGCCTTTTCACCTGTTTAACCCAAAAATCTATTGATCGACTCCAGACTGTCCAGAACTCAGCTGCCAGGCTTTTAACCAGAACAAAGAAATATGACCACATTACTCCTATTTTAGCTTCATTACACTGGCTCCAAGTAAGACCTGGTCTGATTCGGAGAGACTGCATCCATCCGACTTGGGAAGGAGCAGCTCTCATTTCTAGAAATCTGGCCAAGTTTATTAGTGGACCAAATCCATGACAACCCAGAGTTGAGACTAGGAGGCAGAGTCGCAGTTTAAGACGTCCTCTCTTTGTTATAACGTCTTCTCTCTAATAAGACGTCCTCTCTTTGTTATAACGTCCTCTCTCTAATAAGACCTCTCTCTGAGACAGTATGTCCTGATCTGAAACAGGAGCTGCTGACTATTAAACTTGTCCCCAGCTGTGTTCAGAGGAGGAGGAATAAGACTTACAGATGGACATGTTGCGGCATTCGTCTGCAGGATGAGAATCTGGAGAGAAGCTGCAGACGGACGGCAGCAGAGAGACCAAGACCAGAGTCCCAAATAATAACCCCATCGTCTTCTGCTTCTTCTTCTTCTTCTTCTTCTTCTGCTTCTTCTTCCTCCTGTAGCAATACTCTTGCAGTAGTAGTCTTAGTGGGATCAGTGCTGTGAGGCTCAGCAGCCTGTAAGTATTAACTGATCTCAGAGCTGCTGATGTCGACTGTCCTCTTCCGCTGATGGAAACCAGATGGGTGTGTGCGAGTCTTGTATGTCTATCGTCGTGAGGACACACAATCACACAGCTGATACCATCAGGACGTCTGACGGTAAATGTGTGTTTCAACTTCAGCCGCAGCCGTGTGACTCAGACTTGGCAGCAAAGAAAAACTAAATATTAAACATTACTGTCATGTCTTACAAAACAAGCAGTACGAGGCTTTCCAGCTGTTGCTGATAAGTGCACAGTGGAATAACAGTGTTTACAGGCAGAAGGACAGGAAACCCCCCTGAATGACGCCCCTTCTGCTGCTTACATTATAACTCTGCAGGAAAAGCCAAAGGCTTGGCTCTGAACACTCCTGAGAGATCATCTCATATTATCATCACAGAGTACGGTCTAGACCTGCTCTTTTATGAAAAGCGCTGTGAGATAACTGTTGTTGTGATTTGGTGCTATATAAATAAAATTGAATTGAATTGAATTGAATTGAATCTAATGAGCCACGCACATCAGTTGGCTGGGCTTTTTTAGAAAAATGATGTTTTCACTTTTTTATGGTTTACATTTAAGGAATTGACAACCTATAAAAATCACGCAGATAAGCCGATACAGCAACCAGGAATCATATTTCTCCTGTCTTAGCTTTTCTGCATTGGCTTCCTGTAAAGTCCAGAATAGAATTTAAAATCCTTCTTCTTACCTACAAAGCTCTTAATGGTCAAGCACCATCTTATCTTAAAGAGCTCATAGTACCATACTAACCCACCAGAGCACTGCGCTCCCAGAATGCACCTGGGGTGTAGGCCTAAAGGACACGCAAATTCTTTTTCCAAACTACAGTTAAAAAAGACAGAGGTGGTATGGAATGCACACATGGCAGCTGTCCAACAGCAGACGGCGTTATAATCAAGGTAAGTGCGTTTGGGCCTGTGAACCCCAGCTACATCACACGTTCAATCATTACATGTGTTCCATGAATAGAGCTGCTTCCTGTAAAACATTATTTTTCCTAACTAACCAGATGCAGTTTGTACCGGGCTTCGACAATCATTAAAACTAGTTATTATTACTGTTACTTACATCTTATGTGGAACTTGCGTTGTCCTACTAAATGAACAGGTGTAGCCTTCAGTATGAATGTGTTGATTTGATGTGTTCTTATGGCGTGTGAGACAGCTTCAGCCTTATTCTTTCAGCTCAGCAGTGTTTCGGAGATTCCACATTAAAAGCCTCGGGGACAGAATAAGTGGTTGTTCCAACTCACTTTAAGGACTTCAAACATCAGATTTATTTATTTACCACACTCAGAAATGTTCCAAACATTGTTCTAAGTTAACTTCCCAAAGCAACAAAATGGAAAATCTATTCATGCCATAAAAGCTGCTGAGAGAGTGGTGAAAGACCGCAACATTTACTGAACACTCCCCCACATTACCTGCACAGCTAGCAAAAGGTGGCGCTACATGACCAGTCTCTGTAATACAAGACAACTACTAACCTAAAATATACACATTCATATTAAACTTAACAGGCTGACCAAACTGTATGCTCTGAAAATAATACAAGTCTTTAGTGCCCTACAAGGCTTTAGAAGCTACAAGTCTTTAGTGCCCTACAAGGCTTTAGAAGCTACAAGTCTTTAGTGCCCTACAAGGCTTTAGAAGCTACAAGGCTTTAGTGAGCCACAAGGCTTTAGAAGCTACAAGGCTTTAGTGAGCCACAAGTCTTTAGTGCCCTACAAGGCTTTAGAAGCTACAAGTCTTTAGTGCCCTACAAGGCTTTAGAAGCTACAAGGCTTTAGTGAGCCACAAGTCTTTAGTGCCCTACAAGGCTTTAGAAGCTACAAGGCTTTAGTGAGCTACAAGGCTTTAGCGTCCTACAAGTCTTTAGTGAGCCACAAGGCTTTAGTGAGCTACAAGGCTTTAGTGCCCTACAAGGCTTTAGAAGCTACAAGTCTTTAGTGCCCTACAAGGCTTTAGAAGCTACAAGGCTTTAGTGAGCCACAAGGCTTTAGTGAGCTACAAGGCTTTAGCGTCCTACAAGTCTTTAGTGAGTGTCACATCCCGGCTCATAGAATGTGACAATAAGACCGAGCAGGTTAAAGTGCCAAAAAAGAATGTTTTATTACAGAAACTATAAACAACATAACTATTTACAAAAAATTAAATTTGATTATCAGTGGCATCAGTGGTGAGTGGAGTGCATGGATGAGTGAAAAATGTATGAATGAAGGGTGATGGCAACTCAAGACAGAAAACAAACCAGGAGATGAGGCTTTAGTGAGCTACAAGGCTTTAGTGTCGTACAAGGCTTTAGTGAGCTACAAGGCTTTAGCGCTTCAGTCTCTGTAGGATATCGCTGTACAAATGCATCGTCCACAGCAAACATACTTTCAAGCACCGTATCTGTGGGATCTCCTACAGATGGTGATATAATTTCCCAGACAGCTGATTGGTCAGTTGTCTGGGCCTTTATAGCGTTTATCTCTGATCTGTAACAGAACGAGAGGAGGTTAGCTGTTCAGAACCATAGCGATCTACCTGGAAAGAAGTGGACCTGTGGTCCTGAAAAGGGAGCAAAATGAGCCTCCATCTGCAGTTACTGACCATATCCACCAGGTGTCAGTCCTGACCAACCATCATCATCTTCATTTACACCACCTTCTGTCCTGTAACTGTGAAGTCTCCAGAGAAACACAAACACAGTCCGTCAGGTGGAAATATTCTTCAGGGCTGCTTCGTCGTTTCATTTGCCCACAGCCTGACTGTTTCCCAGCTGTTCTGTTTTTACAGCTAAAGATCTCGGATGGATTTAAAGGTCCGGCTTCAGGAGACAGACGGACGTCTTTGTTTGAAGGCAACTAGATGAACAAAGATGTTATTTTATTTGTGCAGTTGGTTTAATTAAATCAAGTTCCACATCCATAAAAAAGAGGTATCGCAGTCCTGACTGTCGGTTGTAGTCTGCTCCTGTCCTTTTTGGTGGCAGATCCAAACCAGACAGTGATGGAGATGCAGAGGACAGACTGGATGATGGCTGTGTAGATCTGGATCAGCAGCTCCTTAGGCAGGTTGAGCTTCCTGAGCTGACGCAGGAAGTACGTCCTCTGCTGGGCCTCCTTGATGATGGTGTCAGGGTTGGGCTCCCACTTTGGGTCCTGGGATATAGTGGATCCCAGAAACCTGAAGGATTCCACAGCAGACACAGGGCTGTTGAGTATGGTGATGGGGGGCAGAGTGGGGGGCGGATCCTCCTGAAGTCCACGGTCATCTCCACAGTTTTGAGCATGTTAAGCTCCAGGTTGTTCTGACCACACCAGAGAGCCAGCTTATCAACCTCCCGTCTGTAGGCCGACTCATCACCGTCCCGGATGAGGCCGATGACCGTTGTGTCGTCAGCGAACTTCAGGAGTTTGACAGGTGGGTCTCCTGAGGCGCAGTCGTTGGTGTAGAGGGAGAAAAGCAGTGGGGAGAGCACACACCCCTGGGGGGCGCCAGTGCTGATAGCCCGGGTGCTGGATGTGATGTTTCCCAGCCTCACCTGCTGACTCCTGTCAGTCAGGAAGTCTGTGATCCACTGACAGGTGGAGGCCGGCACATTGAGCCGGGTGAGTTTGGTGCTGAGGATGTCCGGGATGATGGTGTTGAACGCCGAGCTGAAGTCCACGAACAGGATCCTTGCATATGTCCCTGGAGAGTCGAGGTGTTGCAGGATGTGATGCAGTCCCAAGTTGACAGCATCATCCACAGACCTGTTAGGCCTGTAGGCAAACTGCAGGGGGTCCAGCAGGGGGCCTGTAATGTCCTTCAGGTGGGCCAACACCAGTCTTTCAAAGGACTTCCTGACTACAGATGTCAGGGCGACGGGCCTGTAGTCAACCTCAACCTGTTCTTGTTCTAAATCACACAGTGGAGCAGAACACCTCTGTTTAGAGAACACGAGCTCATAACCACACAGCAGCATCTGTAGTTTCAGCAGTTCCTCTGGTTTGAAATGTTCTCTCTCTGAGTTTTCAGTCCAAAAATGGCGGCAGCGCCATCTGGCGGCGGTCGCTTCGTCTCTTTGAAGATGCCGCACACGCGCCCTGCCTGCCGCCTCCCCGTGACGTGGCTCCACGCCTGCGCAGTGCGCCCAAAACTGACGAGAGACGGGGCTCGATCCTCCGCACCGTTCAACAACCACCGGGAATAAAACGGGAAAAACACCGAACGACAGCCGCATCCATCGCCCGTAAACCCGCCGAGCTCCGCCAGACATTCAGCCGGATAAACAGCGGGGGAGAAGGCGGGAGGAGAGCGGAGGCAGGCGGGGGTCGGTAGACCGGGAGCCTGCGTGTCTGTCCGCCTGCAGACGGTAAGACAAAGCGGCATCAAGCGACTGCGTTTAAACACTGAGTCATGGTGCGTGTTAAAACCTACAGTTATTAAACGGAGTTCTGAATGCAAAGTGTGTTTGAACCAGCGCAGGATTCAGGACGGACACAGGTCCAGATGCTGGCCTAGTGATGATGCTCCAGTCCTGACAGACAGCAGACACTCTGTCGGTCCCTGGTAGTCTGAACCCAGGGCTGACTGTCAGGACAGGATCTGTGGAGGACTAACATGTAGAGACAAGGATCTCAGACAGGGACATCCAGGAACTGACGCTAAGGCAGATTCTAACCATAAAGAGACAGTAAGACATTAAATAAGACGTTCTGGGGCAAAAAGGACATTTTTACACATTAAAAACATCACAAAGACATTTAGTGGATCATGATTATATTAGTCTAGGCCATGTCTTTTTAATAAAACGTTGAGACACAGACCTGAGAAAAGACAAAACATTTGGAGGAGATGAAGCAACAACAACATGCTTACAGAGTGACACAAAACTAATGTAAGGACACAATACACTGAAAGACAAAGACACATACAGATATAAGAGAGGTTTTGGAGATACTGGACACAAAGAAGGACTGATAGATGTAAAAGGGGGTTTATTTGTACAGCAAAAAGACAATTCAAAGTGCTAAACTTCATCATTTCTTTAACGGGTTACGAATAATCTTTTCACCTTCCGTTGTTTTGCTTTTTCGATTCTCACGTCAGTCAAACCTCGATATTCAGTTTTCTCTTGTTCACGATCGTCACCGTGAATCCAGATCGTTTGAGCTCCAATCTTAGTAAAAGCAGTCCAAACAAAGGAGAAACACTTGTAAGAATTCTGCAGGAAGACATCAATGAGACATTTAGTGGACACAAATTGATCATTTAAGACTTAACAAAATGTTCGGAGGACATGAAAAGACGCAAAGGCGGGCTTTTTAGGACATAAACTGACATTAAAACATTTTCAGAGAACGTAAGGAGACAAGAGAGGACATTTTGGTACACAAACAAACTGTAGGACAATAAAGACGTAACAGACATTTAGTGTAAATAAAGAAAGACCTTTTAAAGACATAAAAGACAAAGGCCTTTTTGGGAAGTAGAGACATAAAGACGTCCTTTTAAGGTCTGAACTACAATTAAGAACAGATTTGGAGGGAAAATGAAATATAGGACGGGACATTTTCAATACAGATATAAACAAATATACTTTGTTTGAAGGACAGAAACTGACCGCAGCTTCTGAGGTCAAACACTAAAATATTGGGAGACAAAGGGACATTCATTCTGAGGATATTTGGACAGTGAAATATTAGGATATAAAGAGACAAGTTGAGATGAAGACGACACAGAGACAGGACATAAACACTAAACCATGTTAGGACGAAGACACAGGAGACAGTTGGACCCTGCAGTCCTCAGGAGGTCTGGATGTTGTGGTTCTGGTTCTGGTCTAAAGGACTTTATTTCTGCTTCCTGACAGTTTGGATGTAACGAGGACCGAAAGGACGACATGACGTCCCCAAGGTGGACCCGTCCCCCTGTCCCGTCGGTCCTGGTCCAGGTCCTGGTCCTGGTCCTGTCCAGCTCAGTGTTGGCAGCCCGCTCTGACAGAAACATGGTGTCTGAGGAGTATGTCGGTGCCACGGTGAACGCCACGGTGCTGGACGTGCGAGGAAACGCCATCCACCTGATGAGCAGCGACGACGGGAAGTACGGACAGAACTCGCCAAAGATCGACACCAGGGGCGTCGTCATCGCACCTGCACCGCATCACGGAGGTACTGACATCACAAGACCCCTGAGGTCACAACACACACACCCGAGGTCACAACACACACAACTGAGGTCACAACACACACACCCGAGGTCACAACACACACACCCGAGGTCACAACACACACACCCGAGGTCACAACTGAGGTCACAACACACACAACTGAGGTCACACCTGAGGTCACAACACACACACCTGAGGTCACAACACACACACCTGAGGTCACAACTGAGGTCACAACACACACACCTGAGGTCACAACACACTCAACTGAGGTCACAACACACACAACTGAGGTCACACCTGAGGTCACAACACACACACCTGAGGTCACAACACACTCAACTGAGATCATAACACACACAACTGAGGTCACAACTGAGGTCACAACACACACACCTGAGGTCACAACACACACAACTGAGGTCTAAACTGAGGTCACAACACACACACACCTGAGGTCACAACTGAGGTCACAACACACACAACTGAGGTCACAACACACACACCTGAGGTCACAACACACTCAACTGAGGTCTAAACTGAGGTCACAACACACACACACCTGAGGTCACAACTGAGGTCACAACACACACACACCTGAGATCACAACACACACAACTGAGGTCTAAACTGAGGTCACAACACACACACACCTGAGGTCACAACTGAGGTCACAACACACACATCTGAGATCACAACACACACACACCTGAGGTCACAACTGAGGTCACAACACACACACCTGAGATCACTACACACACAACTGAGGTCTAAACTGAGGTCACAACACACACAACTGAGTTCTAAACTGAGGTCACAACACACACAACTGAGGTCACAACACACACAACTGAGGTCACAACACACACAACTGAGGTCTAAACTGAGGTCACAACACACACACCTGAGGTCACAACACACACAACTGAGGTCACAACACACACACCTGAGGTCACAACACACACAACTGAGGTCACAACACACACAACTGAGGTCACAACCGAGGTCACAACCGAGGTCACAACTGTGGTCACAACACACACAACCGAGGTCACAACCGAGGTCACAACTGTGGTCACAACACACACAACTGTGGTCACAACACACACAACTGAGGTCACAACACACACACCTGAGGTCACAACACACACACCTGAGGTCACAACACACACAACTGAGGTCTAAACTGAGGTCACAACACACACAACCGAGGTCACAACCGAGGTCACAACTGAGGTCACAACACACACAACTGTGGTCACAACACACACAACTGAGGTCACAACTGAGGTCACAACTGTGGTCACAACACACACAACTGAGGTCACAACTGAGGTCACAACTGAGGTCACAACACACACAACTGAGATCACAACACACACACCTGAGGTCACAACACACACATCCGAGGTCACAACACACACACACACATCCGAGGTCACAACACACACACACACACACATCCGAGGTCACAACACACACACACACACACACACACATCCAAGGTCACAACACACACACACACACACACACACACACACCCGAGGTCACAACACACACACACACACACACACACCCAAGGTCACACACACACACACACACACACACACACCCGAGGTCACAACACACACACACACACACACACACACACCCGAGGTCACAACACACACACACACACACACACACACACACA
>NC_060168.1:33116151-33116651 GCF_021292245.1 Micropterus dolomieu | reverse complement strand
CCTAGGGATTTAGTCCGACCGACCTCAAATTTCTGCTGTGCCTTCTAAAGGCATTGAAGATGAAAAGTTGTGCTATTTGCAAGTTTTCGTCAATGGGCGTGTCCGTGGCGTGGCGTCAGAGATCAAGTCTTCGCCATGACACGGAAGTTGTCGTAACTTCAGTGTACATGCTCACATCTGCAAAAAACTTTACGTGCTTGATAACTGTCGCGCCCTGAACATATCGACTTGCCAATATTCAGTTATAGTCACAGCGCCAAGTGCTATGTAACGCCACAAAGGGGACACAGGAAGTGATAATTAACAACTTTCTGCAGCATCCGAAGGGCGTGGCAAATTCACAGCCGCACCGGCAGAACTCCAGAATCTGCGAATCTACGTGGCCGCCTCACACCTCAACGCGCTTCTCGTGCAGCTTTAGTTATGTTTTTCTTCTAATTAATTATTCAGATGCTTCTGTCAGCTGGTCTGTCTGTGATGTCATCAGTGTTAGCCCTAGT
>NC_060168.1:33114156-33116051 GCF_021292245.1 Micropterus dolomieu | reverse complement strand
CTGTGGTAGAGCAGCGTTACACTGTGGTAGAGCAGCGTTACACTGTCAAGCTGTCGTAGAGCAGCGTTACACTGTGGTGGAGCAGCGTTACACTGTCAAGCTGTGGTAGAGCAGCGTTACACTGTCAAGCTGTGGTAGAGCAGCGTTACACTGTCAAGCTGTGGTAGAGCAGCGTTACACTGTGGTAGAGCAGCGTTACACTGTCGTAGAGCAGCGTTACACTGTCGTAGAGCAGCGTTACACTGTCAAGCTGTGGTAGAGCAGCGTTACACTGTCGTAGAGCAGCGTTACACTGTCAAGCTGTCGTAGAGCAGCGTTACACTGTCGTAGAGCAGCGTTACACTGTCGTAGAGCAGCGTTACACTGTCAAGCTGTCGTAGAGCAGCGTTACACTGTCGTAGAGCAGCGTTACACTGTCGTAGAGCAGCGTTACACTGTCGTAGAGCAGCGTTACACTGTCGTAGAGCAGCGTTACACTGTCGTAGAGCAGCGTTACGCTGTCAAGCTGTCGTAGAGCAACGTTACACTGTCGTAGAGCAGCGTTACGCTGTCAAGCTGTGGTAGAGCAGCGTTACGCTGTGGTAGAGCAGCGTTACACTGTCAAGCTGTGGTAGAGCAGCGTTACACTGTCAAGCTGTGGTAGAGCAGCGTTACACTGTCGTAGAGCAGCGTTACACTGTCGAGCTGTCGTAGAGCAGCGTTACGCTGTCGTAGAGCAGCGTTACGCTGTCGTAGAGCAACGTTACGCTGTCAAGCTGTCGTAGAGCAGCGTTACGCTGTCAAGCTGTCGTCGAGCAGCGTTACGCTGTCAAGCTGTCGTCGAGCAGCGTTGCGTCGTCGAGCAGCGTTGCACTGTCGTCGAGCAGCGTTGCACTGTCGTCGAGCAATGTTACACCGTCAAGCTGTCGTAGCGCAGCATCACACTGTCTCTGTTTTCTGTCTCGTCAGGTGGCGGTCACTTCTTCAACAGGAACTCAATGTCTCCTCGCAGCATCGTCTGTGACACGGAGCTGCCAGACATCCAGGCCTCCCTCAACCTCTACGACGATAACAAGTCCTGAGGCTTGTCGTCATGGATTCATCCCCCCACCTCCACCTGCTGATGGAGGACCAACCTTTTATGGACGCTGAAAGTGTTTATGTTGAGAGGGTTGTCTGATAAAGAAGACCTGGATGAACTTTTAAACATCATTTATTCCATCAGACAGTACTGGTCTAGATCCCGGTCTCAAGTTTGGACTTTCATGTTTTATATTTATTTTCCCCAGAAGAAGAAACTGGAAAAAAATTGTTAAAAATACGTTATAAAACAAAAATGTCAGATAACCAAACTCCACATCCACCTCCAACCCAGGAACCAGAACCTGAACTAGTTCTTCTGGTAGAACTGGAGATAATGTTGTTGAGGTTCTAGAAAAGTGTTGGAGTCCCTGAAAGTGCTCTTGTGTTCCTGGAAAAGGGTTCTTGAGTTCCGGGATAGTTCCTAAATTCCTTAAATGGTTCTTGGAAAGGTCCTGAGTCCTTAAAAATGATCCTGGGTTTCTGGAAAGGTTCCAGGGCTCCTTCGGAGAATCCTGGAACAGTTCCTAACAAGGTCCTTGGAAAAGGGTTCCTGTGTTCCTCTAAAAGGTTCCTGGATTCCTATTGGGGTTCCATTGTTCTGAAAATGCTCCTGAGTGCCTACAAAAGAATTTCCAGACTCCTGGAAAACACCTGATGTCCTGAAGAGTTTCTTGGTTTACTGGGAAGCTTTGTGAATTGAGGTGTTCCTGAATTCTTCAGTGGTTTTCTGAACAGGTTCCCAGGCTTCACAAAAAGGTTCTCTGAAAGTTGTTTGGATTCTAGCAAGACCCTGGAAGCATTTCTGAGGTGTTCAAAAGATTTGTGGGTTCTCA
>NC_060168.1:33106494-33114056 GCF_021292245.1 Micropterus dolomieu | reverse complement strand
GCTGTGGTAGAGCAGCGTTACACTGTCAAGCTGTGGTAGAGCAGCGTTACACTGTCAAGCTGTGGTAGAGCAGCGTTACACTGTCGTAGAGCAGCGTTACACTGTCGAGCTGTCGTAGAGCAGCGTTACGCTGTCGTAGAGCAGCGTTACGCTGTCGTAGAGCAACGTTACGCTGTCAAGCTGTCGTAGAGCAGCGTTACGCTGTCAAGCTGTCGTCGAGCAGCGTTACGCTGTCAAGCTGTCGTCGAGCAGCGTTGCGTCGTCGAGCAGCGTTGCACTGTCGTCGAGCAGCGTTGCACTGTCGTCGAGCAATGTTACACCGTCAAGCTGTCGTAGCGCAGCATCACACTGTCTCTGTTTTCTGTCTCGTCAGGTGGCGGTCACTTCTTCAACAGGAACTCAATGTCTCCTCGCAGCATCGTCTGTGACACGGAGCTGCCAGACATCCAGGCCTCCCTCAACCTCTACGACGATAACAAGTCCTGAGGCTTGTCGTCATGGATTCATCCCCCCACCTCCACCTGCTGATGGAGGACCAACCTTTTATGGACGCTGAAAGTGTTTATGTTGAGAGGGTTGTCTGATAAAGAAGACCTGGATGAACTTTTAAACATCATTTATTCCATCAGACAGTACTGGTCTAGATCCCGGTCTCAAGTTTGGACTTTCATGTTTTATATTTATTTTCCCCAGAAGAAGAAACTGGAAAAAAATTGTTAAAAATACGTTATAAAACAAAAATGTCAGATAACCAAACTCCACATCCACCTCCAACCCAGGAACCAGAACCTGAACTAGTTCTTCTGGTAGAACTGGAGATAATGTTGTTGAGGTTCTAGAAAAGTGTTGGAGTCCCTGAAAGTGCTCTTGTGTTCCTGGAAAAGGGTTCTTGAGTTCCGGGATAGTTCCTAAATTCCTTAAATGGTTCTTGGAAAGGTCCTGAGTCCTTAAAAATGATCCTGGGTTTCTGGAAAGGTTCCAGGGCTCCTTCGGAGAATCCTGGAACAGTTCCTAACAAGGTCCTTGGAAAAGGGTTCCTGTGTTCCTCTAAAAGGTTCCTGGATTCCTATTGGGGTTCCATTGTTCTGAAAATGCTCCTGAGTGCCTACAAAAGAATTTCCAGACTCCTGGAAAACACCTGATGTCCTGAAGAGTTTCTTGGTTTACTGGGAAGCTTTGTGAATTGAGGTGTTCCTGAATTCTTCAGTGGTTTTCTGAACAGGTTCCCAGGCTTCACAAAAAGGTTCTCTGAAAGTTGTTTGGATTCTAGCAAGACCCTGGAAGCATTTCTGAGGTGTTCAAAAGATTTGTGGGTTCTCAAAAACTTTTTCTAGTTGCTATGAAGGTTCCTGAAAAGGCTTCCTGTGTTCCTGGAACGAAGATCCAAAACATTGTACCAGAGAACATCTTACCTGAACCTAAATGGACCTGAAATCATCAGGGCCAGAACCTAAATAGACCTGAATGGGTCAGGACCAGAACCAGAACTAACCCGGAAAACAAAAGTTGTAACCAGCCCTGTCATTGGTTGACTGAAGATGACATCATTAACAGATTCTTTTGTGCTCTTTTCTTTTGTGATTCTGTCTTAAGACCTAAACCTGGATCAGAATTCCTTAACTGTAGATATAGACCAGGCTGGTTCTTTTTGTTCAACATGAGACTGGAACCAGGACCAGAGGAAGACCTGGTCCTCTATAGAGACTTGGAGAAAACGGTCTTGAACTTTAACAGTGTTAACTTTCCTGTAGCAAAAACACGTTTCTCTGTAGAACAAAGGTAAATTAGATTTATATGAACAGTCCAGCATCTCAGTAAACCTCCTTCTTCAGGGAGGAGTTCTTCAGGGAACCGTCCTGGGTCCTCTGCTCTTCTTTGTAAACATCATAGAGATTTAAAGAGACTCTTCATCTTGTATCAAACATTCTTGTTCTCTTCTCCACAGTCAGACAAGAAGACGAGTAGCGCAGAGGGAAACTGTTAGCGTAGCTCCAGCAACCTCCAGTCTCTCAACTAACTGGCCAATCAGTGCATCGTGTAGTCAGCTGATTTAGATGATGTAGAGTCAACACATCTTGGGTCTTCAGGTCTGTGAGCCAATGAGGAGAGAAACGTTCTGTACTGCCACAAACTGTAAAGCAAAACAACAAGTAGGTTCACTGTCATTGTGTTTCACTCCTTTCTGTTAAAAAGTTTCCTCCAGACGGAGCTTCAACAGAAACTCGTCCAGATACGCCCGACCTGCTGCTGTGAGAACACGAGCTCATTGGCTGATGGAGATAAACAGCTGGTGGAGTCGCTGCCAGTAAACCACCAAAGCAGAAGAAGAGGATGCAGTGAGGCGATGTCATTAAAGAGCTGCAGTCAAAGCTCAAACATGATGACAGTGTTAGTGTCGTGTTCATGTGAGGAAGGTCGCAGCCTCCTCATCGTCACTGCTTCGTGTACGGCAGCGTTTCTTCATCACCTCCGTTTCTGTTCGTCTACAAACTGGTTTCACGCCTCAGACAGAAACAGGAAACTCTTTTAAACACATTTCCACTGAGATTTATTTCTGTAGAGACTGGAATAAAAACGGGAGTATGGAAACGCAGCTTTTGGTGTCCAGACAGAATGTGAAGTCTTTTTATTGAAGAGCTCGTGGAACTAATGTTAGTATTAACATTAGTGAGGTGTAAAAAAAAAAAAATCAACTTTCGTTTTGTGCTTTAAGGTAACTTTCTCATGTCTGGACTTTGATTTCAAGTTAAGTATCGTCACACGATTAACAATGACGTGAACGTTCCTTCACTCACTCAGTGAGCCGCTTTAAGTTTTTATGCACAACATACATGACCGAAACAACAAACAGTCCTGAGAGACCCTGTCATTCTGCACAGAGAACCCTCCTCCCGACGCCAGGTAACTAACTTATGAAGGTAACTTTTGTGACGTTGGGTGTAACGTTCACCTGTTCTACAAAAGCAGGAACCTCCAGGTCTCAAAAGTGAAGCCTTAAACCTGCGTTCTCTCTAGCAGCCTGCAGGGGGCGCCTTAAACCTGCGTCCTCTCCAGCAGCCAGCAGGGGGCGACTCCAGCGGCTGCAGAAAGAAGTGTGATTGTATAGAAGTCTGTGAGAAAATGTTTCTACTTGTCAGCTGATTTATTCCCTCAGTAAACACTTTCCTGATGAGTTTATGGTCTCAGTCGCTAGTTTCAAGTCTTCTTCAACACAGCATGATGTTCATTTAGTAAATTATGGTCCCATTTAGAGGAACAGAGACCAGAAAGCAAAGTCAAGGGCAACTGGACTGGTTGAAGACACTCGAAGATGTTTCTCCTCTCGTCCGAGCTGCTTCTTCAGTTTAGACTATTTTATCTGTTAAAAGAGCCATTGGAGCCATTGGAGGAGTGATGTGAGAAAAAAACTCAGTTTCCAAGATGAAAGTCATACATTTACCAGAAATAAAATTCACATCACTCGTTTTTCCTCCTGTTCACCGTCACAATGTAAGCAGTCAGTTTGTCAACCCAGAATTTCTTTGATAGGCCCGAGTTAAATCTGAGTAGCTTAAACTCCCTTCGCAGTGCAGGCCTGGCCGACCTCTAACCCTGAAACCCAGTTTTATATTCCTGGCTTAACAAAGCACAGTGAGGAGGAGGAAAAGGTTGAAGCTCGTTCGTCACCGAGAACGTGAGCGATCCGCTAACCTGCTGTCACCGTGATCAATAACAATTATTATCATTTTCAATAAAATGCTGATTATTTTCTCAATCAGTTGTTTGGTCAGACAGGCGAACAGTGAAAACTGCCGTTAAAAGTTTTCGTTGACGTCTTCCAAGAGATTCAGTTTACTGATGAATGAGAATAAAACCGAATCTGAGAAATTACGTTTTTAGCATTAGGACTTCAGAATGAATAATCAGCTGGATGTTACCAGACAAACGACATTAAGTTTCTCTATTTAAAAACTCTGAATGTTGTTCAGTCTTGTCACACCTGCTTCCTCTCTTCCTATTGGTTCACAGAGTCCTCAGGTGTGACGTCTGCAGGTGGAACTGCAGCTAACGCGTGTCCTCTTCATGTCTGAGGGTTTTCTGCTTTAAACGTGTATAAAACGGCTTCTGAATTACTTAGCGTGTAATAATCAGCTCCGCTGACGGGGCTCATATATAAACAGCATTATACAATCTATAACCTGACCGATTGATCAATATTATCTCTGACCTGAACATGTCCCGATGGAGAACTGAGGACATGTCTCTCTGTCCTCTGTCACGTGGTACTGATGATGATGATGAGGATGTGTGTGTTTCACTGTGTCTCTTACTGCCTCAGCATTAAAGTGTCTTTAACATGCACGACTCTGACTTCATTTATCCACAGCTTCTGTTTCCTTCAATACACAACAATCAGCGGCGTCAGTCTCCCCGTCAGAGCAGATGTTGCTCAAACGATAAACAGAAACAGTGCGTGGTGGTTATTTGTTCTGTATGAGACAGTGTCCAAGAAATAACGAAGCATTAATAAAATGTGACCCTTCAGGAGCGCTCTGTAAACGTACTGTGTGTTTAGCAGCAGGTCAGTTAAAAGCAAAATGACATTCTGACTACAGAACACATCATTGGTGCCTCCATTCAGGACTTGTACATGTCAGGGACACCTGTAAAGATGCCGTTACAATAGTCTCCTCTTTAGCAATAAAGGCATGAACAAGTCTTGTTTAAGTCTTGCTATGTTTGTAAGTTGATAGTACGCTGATTTTATAACTGACCTGATGTGGCTGTTGAAATTTAGGTCTGCGTCCATAATAACACCAAGATTTCTTCTTTGGTTTTCAAAGAGTCCAGGTGTGAGCTTTCTTCTTTGGTACTGAAGATAATTATCTCAGTTTTGTTTTTATTTAGTTAAAGGACATTCGGGCTCATCCAGTCAATGACTTGCTCAACGCAGTGGCGCAGTAGATCTATAGGACAGTAGTCATTTGTTGATTGAGCTATATAGATTTATACATATTGATAGATAGATTTTAGTGTCGTCTGCATAACTGTGGTTCATTTTGCACGGTTTGGCCTAGCAGGAGCATGTAGAGGATGAACATGTAGATGAACAGGGACGGCCCTAGGATTGAACCTTGGGGGACTCCACACGTCACGACAGTTGGCTCAGATACAGTAGTTCCCGATGGAAACAAAGTAGTTCCTGTCTTGTAGATACGGCGTGTGCCGGAAAGCCCAACCAAATATTTCAACCTGTCTAAAGCATTGAGGGGTCAGCAGGGTCAAATGCTGCACTAAGATCTAATTGCACCAGCATTGAAATGTCAGTGCTAAGACAAACATCCTCTAGAGCTTTAATAAGTTTCTGTGAGGTCGACATCCTGAAGCTGTCAAAGCAACCAGCTGAGACTAAGAAGCAGGAAAGCTGCTGGAAGACAACTTCCTCTCTGATTTTACTTATGAAGGGTAGATTTGATATCAGCCTGTAGTTGCTAATGATGGAAGCCTCTAGGTTTTATAACGGCACTTTAAAGGCCTTTGGAAAGACGCCTAATGTCACCAGGAGGTCAAAAACGTCTTAATTAAAAAGTAAAGCAGGTTCCTTATTTTACAGACTCGGAGGTCCCATCAGTCAGTAAAATGTTTGTTCATAAAAACTTAAAGCAGGTCACAAACGAGGAAACTGTTTCTCCTCAGAGAAAATAAATAAATAAATAAATGAGTCATGTGGATCTGATCCTGAAACCAGGTCTTTAGACCTGAAACTAGAGTCGATATGATCCATAATAATAATTACTAACAATTAGTCAAGTGTTTCTGGGAGAACTGTGACGTCATTGGTTTAGTAACTGATCATCATTGGCTGGCTTTGTTCATTCGTTTTAAACGTTGACGGAAGATATGTGACGTCATGGCGCAGCGCACGCAGAGGGCGGGTCCTGGCGCGTCAGACCCGGAAGTGATGTGCAGTCAGCAGACTGGGAGAAAACAACAACATCAGCTCGTTGTTAGTCCCGGTCCAGTTTCCACGGAGCCGCCCGGTCAGACCCGGTCCTTTCTCCCGGTTTTCCCCGGCGGACGGTGAGCAGGCAGCGGGCAGAGATGTGGATCCAGCCGGAGGAGGTGCTGCTGGCCGGAGCGCTGTGGGTGTCCGAGCGGGCCAACCCGTTCTTCATCCTGCAGAGGAGGAGGGGGCACGGCCGCGGGGGGGGGCTCTCCGGTGAGTTAACGGATCCTGATACCGGACCCACAGAGGATTGGGTCCATGAACAAGTGCTTTCTTTATTATATAATCAAAAGTCTAGCCGTGACATCACAGACTGAGACAGAAATAAAAGCAATCCAGTTCTGGTCCCTTGCAAAGGGTTCAGACATGTTAATAGATTATATTTATCAACAAAATGCTAAATGAGTGAACAGAAGAAGAATTGGATCAGATCAGTATTTGGTGTGTCACCCCCCCCCCCCCCCCCCCCCCCCCCCCCCCTTCTGCTTTTAGCATCAGTTCTTCTAGGTACACCTGCACACAGTCATGGATTCTGCAGGCCCATCATCGGGTGTTTGATTAAATTATTAAACCGAACAAGTGCTGAGGATCCTAAAGTCAACATGTAGGTTGAAACAGAAATGGCTGTAGGTGGAATATAGCTGGGGAGGAACAGCCAGACTGACAAGCTGCTGAAGATAGTTTACTGTCAGAGTCAGATACAAAGTGGTTATACTGCATCAGCAAGTTCTCTCCAGGAGACATTTCAAGGCAGACCGGGGTTTCCAGGTGTGCTGTCCATGCTCTTCTGAAGAAGCACAAAGAAACTGTCAGCGCTGAGGACCGGAGATGTCCAGCAGAGCCATCAGCTCAGAGCTGCAGGAAACCGGATGACCCTGGTCCACCATCAGGAGACAATGGGACACTGGTACACCATCTACTGTCCAGAGAAGTCTGCTCAGAAGTGTCTTTCATGGACATCAATATGGAAACAAAGCCAAGAGACTCAGCTCTGCAGGAAACACAGGAATTGGCTGCAGAATCTCTGGACTGATGAGTCCACATGTGAAATATCTGCAGCAGGTTGTTCACCAAAGGGCTGGAGAGTGGAACAAGAATGAAGCATGGTGGAGGGTCCTGCAGGTCTGGAGTACAGCAGGGCTGTGAGGAGCGAAACTGGGCTGCAGCAGGGCTGTGAGGAGCGAAACTGGGCTGCAGCGGGCTGTGAGGAGGGAAACTGGGCTGCAGCAGGGCTGTGAGGAGCGAAACTGGGCTGCAGCAGGGCTGTGAGGAGGGAAACTGGGCTGCAGCAGGGCTGTGAGGAGGGAAACTGGGCTGCAGCGGGCTGTGAGGAGGGAAACTGGGCTGCGGCGGGGCTGTGAGGAGCGAAACTGGGCTGCAGCAGGGCTGTGAGGAGGGAAACTGGGCTGCAGCGGGCTGTGAGGAGCGAAACTGGGCTGCAGCAGGGCTGTGAGGAGCGAAACTGGGCTGCGGCGGGGCTGTGAGGAGCGAAACTGGGCTGCGGCAGGGCTGTGAGGAGCGAAACTGGGCTGCGGCAGGGCTGTGAGGAGCGAAACTGGGCTGCGGCAGGGCTGGG
>NC_060168.1:33101435-33106394 GCF_021292245.1 Micropterus dolomieu | reverse complement strand
AGGGAAACTGGGCTGCGGCAGGGCTGTGAGGAGGGAAACTGGGCTGCAGCGGGGCTTTGAGGAGGGAAACTGGGCTGCGGCAGGGCTGTGAGGAGGGAAACTGGGCTGCGGCGGGCTGTGAGGAGCGAAACTGGGCTGCGGCGGGGCTGTGAGGAGGGAAACTGGGCTGCGGCGGGCTGTGAGGAGCGAAACTGGGCTGCGGCGGGGCTGTGAGGAGCGAAACTGGGCTGCGGCGGGCTGTGAGGAGGGAAACTGGGCTGCGGCAGGGCTGTGAGGAGGGAAACTGGGCTGCGGCGGGTTGTGAGGAGGGAAACTGGGCTGCGGCGGGCTGTGAGGAGGGAAACTGGGCTGCGCGGGGGGTGTTCACCATTTACCCGCTATTTACATTTATTCATTTAGCTGACGCTTTTATCCAAAGCAACTTACAATTGCTATACATGTCAGAGGTCGGACGCCTCTGGAGCAACGAGGGGTTAAGTGTCTTGCTCAGGGACACAATGGTGGACGTGTCACAGTGGGGAATTGAACCCTGGTCTCTCACACCAAAGGCATAGTCTTGTCTATTGCCCCCTTCACCCGCTATCTTCCATCTTTTTGGTTCTGCCATGTTTGATCAATGCAACATACACACAGTTGATCAGAAAAAACTCTACGGCTCAAGGGCCAACTGCGGTCCACTGCCTGATTTCCTGGGAGGTAATAAAACTGAGGTCACATCTTAACAGCATATCCCACCACACTGAACATATTAAGTATTGGTCAAACCTGGGTTACTGTAGATCATAGAGCTCTGGGTATCCAGCCACAGCTTTGTCTTCCACTACTGTCATCTGATTGGATGGATCGAGCGCTTTTCTGCTCTGGGTCATCGTTTTTTACCTCGAGGTACTGCTGCTACTGAAGTAAAAGTACTAATACCACACTGTGAAAGTACTCTGTACACTAGTAAAATTCCTGCATTGAAAGTGTTTCTTCAGTAAAAGTATGTGAGTATAATCAGGCCTAAAAGTATTAAAGCAGTAAACTGTTTTCCATCTCCTCCTCAGATTCTTCTTCCTCCTCATTAATGTGCAGCAGGATGTTGCTGCTGCAGCTCCTTCTGAACTGTTCAGTTTCAGACTGCAGCTGATGAATCTTTTCAGCTGATTATTTCCTCCATTAATTTATTGATTGTTTGGTTTGTAAAGATTCTGCCGTCACAGTTACCCAGAGTCCAAAGCGAAAAGTCGAAACATTTATTACAGTGGTTCAGAGGAGAAGCTGAAACATCAGATGTTTTCTGTCAGTCAACTGATCGTTTCAGATGCGCTTGTTTAAAACGTTGGGTAGTGTAATTTCTAACTAAACATAGTTTGTCAACTCTTCATATGTGTTGTTCAGATATTAATTTATAAAGTAACAATGAAGTAAAAAGTACATCTCCCGAGATTTTAATCTTCAAAGGTGAATCATCTGAACAGTTCATTTCCTTCATTTCTGGTCAATCTTTCTGCTCCAGATTCTGTGGAAATGTTTTTATTTCTGTAAAGAGACTCTAAAACTCCAACAGTCCAAGTCAGCTCAGCTCCCAGGTCAGTTTCTCCTGTAGATATCTGCTGAGTCAGGATTTAGTCTCTGTTTGGGGAAGTGACCTTTTTAAATGTGACGGTGGCTCCTTTTCACCTCAATGAGAAATTAATTCATTGTAATTCAGTTAGAAACTCCTGGACTTTAATAGCTCCTGTGTTTCAGCAGCTTTTCTGCTCATCTTCAAGAAGAAGTAGAAGCAGAAAATACTGAACCTCAGGTCACCAAACTGCCTCTGATCTAATCTTTCCCAATCAGTCCTTTTGCTGATCAGTCACGTGGAAAGATAATTTAAATAACTCAGAACTCTGAGACATGAAACACATGTTGGATCATTCAGTGTGATTCATTTCCAGAGGACATCGTGACCTCGTCCACAACAGACATAGTTTTCCTGTCTCCGTGTTTACCTGTCCTCGTGTTTACCTGTCTCCGTGTTTACCTGTCCTCGTGTTTACCTGTCTCCGTGTTTACCTGTCCTCGTGTTTACCTGTCTCCGTGTTTACCTGTCCTCGTGTTTACCTGTCCTCGTGTTTACCTGTCTCCGTGTTTACCTGTCTCCGTGTTTACCTGTCTCCGTGTTTACCTGTCCTCGTGTTTACCTGTCTCCGTGTTTACCTGTCCTCGTGTTTACCTGTCCTCGTGTTTACCTGTCTCCGTGTTTACCTGTCCTCGTGTTTACCTGTCCTCATGTCTCTCTCTGTGTGCAGGTCTCCTGGTTGGGACTCTGGATGTGGTTCTGGACTCCAGTGCCAGAGTGGCTCCGTACAGGATCCTGCTCCAGACTGCGGACTCTCAGATCTACTGGAACATCGCCTGTGGTGGGTCAGCTGGGCTGGGCAGGGATGTGATTTTTCCGGATTTTCCGACCTGAAGATGTGATGCACGTCAATCATGCAGATCTGTAATTAAAAAAAAGAAGGGGGGGGGGGGGGGACAGGACCTGGCCTAGTGAAATGGAAAGGATCTAGGTTGACATGTGTAAAGTTTCTTCCTTTCTAAATATCAAGGATGTTCGTTTACGCTCAGCTGCAAAAAAAAACAGTGTTTACCGCAGGCACTCTCGCGCATCAGTGGTACCTAACGTGTTGGGCAGTAATAGGCCTACTGCAAAATTACTTTTCCCAGTAAAGAGTAATGTAACGGATTACTTTTTCCAAAACATTTGTATTATTACAGTTAGTAATCCAAGTAACCGAACGAACCATCCCTGCCATGAATGCGCGACCGCACTGCAGCTCAGCCGCACCGGACATTATGTTGTTAAAGTCAGCTGTTAACCAAGAATCGTAACGTCATTGCCATTACTGTGTCACAGTCTAAGATGCAGCAAAAAATTTTCAACCGCGAACAGTTCTACTTTTAGACTTAGGCTAATTGAAGCATCAGCTAAAGCAACACAGCAACGTGAAACTCAGAGAGAAACTCAGCTGGCCGCTGCTGCCAGTGATGCTTGGACACATGGGGAGAGAGTGGCGTTATAATAGGCTATCACCCAGTAGTGGGCCTAAGTAGAGCAGCTAATATTACTTACAGGTCTATAGCCTATGCTAAGTAACTAGTAGGTAATATTATTTCTGAGTAACTTGCCCAACACTGAGTTGACAATAAGGATCAGATAAATTGGGAATCTTTTGATAATTGCTTGTTAGAGGCTATGTCTAATGTTTACTTTGACTTTGTTGTCTAGTGATCACTCATGTAGCCTAAATATACACTTTGCTGTGTGAACGGTTGCTTTTTAAGTCTTCCTTCTGTTAAACGTTAATAAGTAATTTCTTGTGAATGGTTGTGACAGGGTTTAGGCCATATAAGGCCTTTTCACACGGGTCGCTCCGCGCTCCTCATCAACAGACAGGCAACAACCTTTTCTGCTGTTTAATATTCATTAAAAATCATCTATTAACTTCAACTGAACTAATTTGAAAGTTATTAGTTACATTATTTAGTTATAGACTCAATTATTTCATGTTTCATGTTGCACATTTAGGTGTTGAAGTTTGGTAAAAATGAATACAAAATAATAATTATTATAGAGAGGTTGCGATGGCGCAGTGGATTAGACCCTTGTCTTTGATTTCCATTAAATAAGTTATTGTCTTGGGTCCTGCTTCAACTTCCATGTTAGAGCCGCCGCCAGTTTAATCAGGGTGTCGGGCCAATCACATGCCTGCTGGGAGCTCTTCAATTGGCTGAATCTTTGTTTATAGTTTTTCACCATCACTTGTTTCTTGTAGGCTCGTCCAGAAAGGAGATCACGGAGCACTGGGATTGGCTGGAGACCAACCTTCTGCAGACCATCTCCATCTTTGACAGCGACGAAGACGTCACCACCTTTGTCAAGGGAAAGATTTCTGTATGTCACTTCCTGTTAGACCGACTCTTTTTCTGGTCACCGATTGATGTCACTTCCTGCTAGACCAACTCTATTACTGGTGTGCGTCCTGTCATTGAGTGATGTCACTTCCTGCAGGGCATGATTGCGGAGGAGAACAGGCTGAAGCAAGGGGACGAACAGGAGGAGGATTGTGGGAAGTTTCGGGAGGCCGAGCTGAAGATGAGGAGGCTGTTTGGGATGCCCGAGGAGGAGAAGCTGGTGAACTATTACTCCTGCAGCTACTGGAAGGGCAGAGTGCCGCGGCAGGGCTGGCTTTACCTGTCCGTCAACCACCTGTGCTTCTACTCCTTCCTGCTGGGCAAAGAGGGTACGACCGGCCAATCACAGGCCAGAGTGTCATGATGTCATTTATACTTTATTAGAGAGTAACTCATCATCCTGTTTGACTTTGAACGTACCCTGAAGGTGGTACTGCTGTACTTCTGCAATTAGAAGGTACTTCTGTAGTTACTCGAAGGTACTTCTGCAATTAGAAGGTACTTCTGTAGTTACTCGAAGGTACTTCTGCAGTTAGAAGGTACTTCTGTAGTTACCCTAAGGTACTTCTGCAGTTACCCTAAGGTACTTCTGCAATTAGAAGGTACTTCTGTAGTTACTCGAAGGTACTTCTGCAATTAGAAGGTACTTCTGTAGTTACTCGAAGGTACTTCTGCAGTTAGAAGGTACTTCTGTAGTTACCCTAAGGTACTTCTGCAGTTACCCTTAGGTACTTCTGCAGTTACCCTAAGGTACTTCTGCAGTTACCCTTAGGTACTTCTGCAATTAGAAGGTACTTCTGCAGTTAGAAGGTACTTCTGCAGTTAGAAGTTACTTCTGCAGTTACCCTTAGGTACTTCTGCAATTAGAAGGTACTTCTGCAGTTACCCTAAGGTACTTCTGCAGTTACCCTTAGGTACTTCTGCAGTTACTCGAAGGTACTTCTGCAGTTACCCTTAGGTACTTCTGCAGTTACCCTTAGGTACTTCTGCAGTTACCCTTAGGTACTTCTGCAGTTA
>NC_060168.1:33093171-33101335 GCF_021292245.1 Micropterus dolomieu | reverse complement strand
ACCCTTAGGTACTTCTGCAATTAGAAGGTACTTCTGCAGTTACCCTTAGGTACTTCTGCAATTAGAAGGTACTTCTGTAGTTACTCGAAGGTACTTCTGCAATTAGAAGGTACTTCTGTAGTTAGAAGGTACTTCTGCAGTTAGAAGGTACTTCTGTAGTTACCCTAAGGTACTTCTGCAGTTACCCTAAGGTACTTCTGCAATTAGAAGGTACTTCTGTAGTTACTCGAAGGTACTTCTGCAATTAGAAGGTACTTCTGTAGTTACTCGAAGGTACTTCTGCAGTTAGAAGGTACTTCTGTAGTTACCCTAAGGTACTTCTGCAGTTACCCTTAGGTACTTCTGCAGTTACCCTAAGGTACTTCTGCAGTTACCCTTAGGTACTTCTGCAGTTACTCGAAGGTACTTCTGCAGTTAGAAGGTACTTCTGCAGTTAGAAGTTACTTCTGCAGTTACCCTTAGGTACTTCTGCAATTAGAAGGTACTTCTGCAGTTACCCTAAGGTACTTCTGCAGTTACCCTTAGGTACTTCTGCAGTTACTCGAAGGTACTTCTGCAGTTACCCTTAGGTACTTCTGCAGTTACCCTTAGGTACTTCTGCAGTTACCCTTAGGTACTTCTGCAGTTACTCGAAGGTACTTCTGCAGTTACCCTTAGGTACTTCTGCAGTTACCCTTAGGTACTTCTGCAGTTACCCTTAGGTACTTCTGCAGTTACTCGAAGGTACTTCTGCAGTTACCCTTAGGTACTTCTGCAGTTACTCGAAGGTACTTCTGCAGTTACCCTTAGGTACTTCTGCAGTTACCCTTAGGTACTTCTGCAGTTACCCTTAGGTACTTCTGCAGTTACCCTTAGGTACTTCTGCAGTTACCCTTAGGTACTTCTGCAGTTACCCTTAGGTACTTCTGCAGTTACTCGAAGGTACTTCTGCAGTTACCCTTAGGTACTTCTGCAGTTACCCTTAGGTACTTCTGCAGTTAGAAGGTACTTCTGCAGTTACCCTTAGGTACTTCTGCAGTTACCCTTAGGTACTTCTGCAGTTACCCTAAGGCACTTCTGCAGTTAGACGGTACTTCTGTAGTTACTCGAAGGTACTTCTGCAGTTACCTGAAGGTACTTCTGTAGTTACTCGAGGGTACTTCTGCAGTTAAAAGTTACTTCTGCAGTTACCCGAAGGTACTTCTGTAGTTACTCGAAGGTACTTCTGTAGTTACCCGAAGTTACTTCTGCAGTACTTCTGAGGTCCGGCTGTCCTGTTTTAAGTTACTTTTGAATAATTCTTTAAAAATATAATATTTGGAAAGTAGAAGTCGCAGCGCTCCATTCTTTCATGCTTTATTTTCTTTACCCCCCCCTCCCCCCCCCCCAGTAACCCTGGTGGTGCAGTGGACGGAGGTGACCCAGCTGGAGAAGAACGCCACCCTGTTGTTTCCGGAGAGCGTTCGTGTCAGCACACGTGACACCGAACATTTCTTCTCCATGTTCCTCAACATCAACGACACCTTCAAGCTGATGGAGCAGCTTGCCAACATCGCCATGCGGCAGATTCTGGACAACGAGGCGTTTGCTGCCGACCGCTCGCTGCCCAAACCCTGCAAGACCCTGAAGAACGTCTCTGCGCTCAAGAGGTCTCACTCTGTCCAAAGTCTATGCACCTGAACCCAGAGATCCTGTTTCAGACGGTTTAAATGTTCGATACCACGGGGCTTTCAGTACATGCATGTACACCACATAACAAACATGTATAGAAATACACACAGACAAAACCAAAGCAGTGATGCTGTTGATGATGCAGCTTCATATTGTGCACCTGAACTAACTCTGTCGTTGACCTTTGACCTAATCAGCTGTTTACCATCTGTGGTGTTGCTGCAGGGATTTGGATGCGCGGGCGAAGAATGAACGGTACAGGACGATGTTCCGGCTGACCCAGGACGAGCGTCTGGACGGACACACGGACTGCACGCTGTGGACGCCGTTCGCTAAGATGCACGTGGTCGGACAGCTGTTCATCTCCAATAACTACATCTGTTTTAACAGCAGAGAAGAAGACCTGTGTCAGCTCATCATCCCACTCAGAGAGGTATGAAGCCAGGTCAGAACCCCCCCTTCAAGCTTTGATTCGGAGCCGTCAGTTAAACATGTCGTCAGAGCAGAACCAACATGTGAAACATCTCTAAACATCAGAGCGTCTGTAGAAGTCAGATTACAGAAACCCGGTCAGTCCCTCCCAGGCGTCTTATTGGCTTATATATGAACCTGGACTGTGTGAGACCTTTAGGATCTGTGGAAGAACATAGATCATTATTAACATTAGATCCTGACTCAGAGATTTAAATAATGAATGAAGTCATGTTGCTGTGCCTCGTGGGTAAATGTGCACAGCGTCTCTCTGGACCAGGACTTCATTAAGTCCTGCAGGAAAGTGAGTGAGTAGATCTTGAGACACCATGTTTCTGTCAATGTCATTGATAGATTTCATGAACTGAGGGTCACTCTTCAGCACAGAGCTGGGGGAGACCCTGAATATTCGCGCTCCCTACATGAAATAAAAACTATTTAAATTAACACTTGAGACAAACCAATGAGAAATGCCATGAAGTTTGTTTATGTAGTCTACTTTTAAATTGTAGGTACTCTCCAACAATACTGCAAAGTGACAGAGCTACTGGTGTGTAGTTCAGGGGGGCTGGGAGGGTGGAGTGTTCCCAGTAAATCCACAAAGCCTGAGTAACCGGCCTGATGTTGTACTGCACAGTCCTGACTCGGGTATGGGAGGCAGACGTGCTAACAAGGAGGCTAAAACCCATGTGGGCTAGCGTCTGTCGCCAGCACGTCTTGGGGAGGTTTCCTCACTGCACAGCCGAGCAAACTAACGAAAACCTGGTCAGCTCTGCCTGTTCAGAAAAGTTTTAAATTGCGTCAGTCTTCAAAGCAACAAAGGAGTGAGTCTAATCAACAACACATAAAAACCTCACCGGTATTTAGTGAAAAGATCATTTAAACATTTGGGTCGTCCACCCTGAAACCCCGACAGACCCTCCATGTTTTAAAATCTGCTTGTGCAGCTAAACAAGATGAGACACGGTAAACCAAGTGAACAGATTGTATTTCTTATTGTGCTCATTACAGCACTTTTTACCCATCATGCTCTGCTCCTCAGGTGTCCATCGTGGAGAAGGCGGACAGCAGCAGCGTCCTACCGTGTCCCGTCTCCATCAGCACAAAGAACAAGATGAACTTCCTGTTTGCCAACCTGAAAGACAGAGACTTCCTGGTCCAACGCATCTCTGACTTCTTGCAGCGAACGCCCGACAGCTCATGGGGCGACACCAGCCCGCTGTCTCTGATAGGTCACTCGGTGCGTCACTCATGTAGAGGTCCTGATCTGCTACGACCAAAATCATTCATGAAAAACAGCATCTGAAAAGTGTCTGAAAGTGTGCAGTTAAACTGCTGCCATGTGTCTGAGCAGCAGATTATATTCCTCAGTGCTGAGTGTCGGCAGGCTCCAGGAAGAAGAACCCTCACAGGGACCTAGTTTCACTTGTATTATTGTGATGTGTGTTTCATGTCCTCAGGGGTCCTCCGGAACCCCCTCGTCCTCGACTGCAGAGTCCGTCCAAAGGGGGCGTCATTACCACACCGGTCTGCCCACAGCCAGCCAGGGTCTGCTGCAGCTCTACCACCGAGATGCACCGGAGGATCTTGGACCCAAGGCCGTGAGTTCAATTCCACACTCCTTTTTAGATGCTAAGTTGGATAAGTACTGTTAGATATAATGGAGTACAGGTACTGACTGAAACACTCCAGTGCACCTGGCACCCAATGGCCAGTCCTAACACAAGGACCAGCACAAATAAGTTCAACAACTAGTACTGTGTACAGACACTGAGGAGAACTGGTACCATTACTGATGAGCACCAGTACTGTTAGATACTGAGGAGTACCGTTAGATACTGAGGAGTACCGTTAGATACTGAGGAGTACCGTTAGATACTGAGGAGTTGCAGCAGACACTGATTGGTAAGTCATTGTACAAGACTGATGTGTTGGTCTTTCATAGACTATATGAAAAGGGTTCTCTCATAGCCTGTATATAAAGAGTTCTCTCATAGACTGTATATAAAAAGAGTTCTCTCATAGCCTGTATATAAAGAGTTCTCTCATAGACTGTATATAAAAAGAGTTCTCTCATAGCCTGTATATAAAAAGGGTTCTCTCATAGCCTGTATATAAAAAGGGTTCTCTCATAGACTGTATATAAAAAGGGTTCTCTCATAGACTGTATATAAAAAGGGTTCTCTCATAGACTGTATATAAAAAGGGTTCTCTCATAGACTGTATATAAAAAGGGTTCATAGACTGTATATAAAAAGGGTTCATAGACTGTATATAAAAAGAGTTCTCTCATTGACTATATATAAAAAGGGTTCTCTCATGGACTGTATATAAAAAGGGTTCATAGACTGTATATAAAAAGGGTTCTCTCATTGAGTATATATAAAAAGGGTTCATAGACTGTATATAAAAAGGGTTCTCTCATTGACTATATATAAAAAGGGTTCTCTCATAGACTGTATATAAAAAGGGTTCTCTCATAGACTGTATATAAAAAGGGTTCATAGACTGTATATAAAAAGGGTTCATAGACTGTATATAAAAAGAGTTCTCTCATTGACTATATATAAAAAGGGTTCTCTCATGGACTGTATATAAAAAGGGTTCATAGACTGTATATAAAAAGGGTTCTCTCATTGAGTATATATAAAAAGGGTTCATAGACTGTATATAAAAAGAGTTCTCTCATAGACTGTATATAAAAAGGGTTCATAGACTGTATATAAAAAGGGTTCATAGACTGTATATAAAAAGAGTTCTCTCATTGACTATATATAAAAAGGGTTCTCTCATGGACTGTATATAAAAAGGGTTCATAGACTGTATATAAAAAGGGTTCTCTCATTGAGTATATATAAAAAGGGTTCATAGACTGTACATAAAAAGGGTTCATAGCCTGTATATAAAAAGAGTTCTCTCATGGACTGTATATAAAAAGGGTTCTCTCATAGACTGTATATAAAAAGAGTTCTCTCATAGCCTGTATATAAAAAGGGTTCTCTCATTGACTGTATATAAAAAGGGTTCTCTCATAGACTGTATATAAAAAGGGTTCTCTCATAGACTGTATATAAAAAGAGTTCTCTCATAGCCTGTATATAAAAAGAGTTCTCTCATAGACTGTATATAAAAAGGGTTCTCTCATAGACTGTATATAAAAAGAGTTCTCTCATAGCCTGTATATAAAAAGGGTTCTCTCATAGACTGTATATAAAAAGAGTTCTCTCATTGACTATATATAAAAAGGGTTCTCTCATAGACTGTATATAAAAAGAGTTCTCTCATAGACTGTATATAAAAAGAGTTCTCTCATAGCCTGTATATAAAAAGAGTTCTCTCATTGACTGTATATAAAAAGGGTTCTCTCATGGACTGTATATAAAAAGAGTTCTCTCATTGACTGTATATAAAAAGGGTTCTCTCATAGACTGTATATAAAAAGGGTTCTCTCATGGACTGTATATAAAAAGAGTTCTCTCATTGACTATATATAAAAAGGGTTCTCTCATTGACTATATATAAAAGGGTTCTCTCATAGCCTGTATATAAAAAGGGTTCTCTCATAGACTGTATATAAAAAGGGTTCTCTCATGGACTGTATATAAAAAGGGTTCTCTCATGGACTATATATAAAAAGGGTTCTCTCATGGACTATATATAAAAAGGGTTCTCTCATGGACTGTATATATATATAAAGGGTTCATAGACTGTATATAAAAAGGGTTCTCTCATGGACTGTATATATATATAAAGGGTTCATAGACTGTATATAAAAAGGGTTCTCTCATTGACTGTATATAAAAAGGGTTCTCTCATGGACTGTATATAAAAAGGGTTCTCTCATGGACTATATATAAAAAGGGTTCTCTCATGGACTGTATATATATATAAAGGGTTCATAGACTGTATATAAAAAGGGTTCTCTGTGGATCTGAACTTGCTTGATCCAGTGTTTCTTAGTTTGAAGACCGTAGACTGGGGCTGACTAACAAGTTCATGTGTTAGAGATGAAGCTCCAGTTCAGTGTTCCTGTGTCAGAAGTAATCCTCTTTCACCTCCTCCCTCCTGCAGATGAAGGAGAAGATGAAGGAGGAAGCCTGGAACATCCATTTCTCCGAGTTTGGTCGAGGTGTCTGCATGTACCGAACCTCCAGAACCAGAGAACTCGTCCTCAACGGGATCCCAGAGCGCCTGAGAGGAGAGCTGTGGCTACTGTTCTCTGGTCAGTCTTGGTCCAGTTCCTCCCTCCCTCCACAGGTAGAATGAACATCATGTATTCACCTGTACACCTTTCCATCCAGGAGCGCAGAACGAGATGGCGACCCACCCTGGTTACTATGGCGACCTGGTGGAGCAGGCCATGGGGTTGTGTTCATTGGCTACCGAGGAGATCGAGCGCGACCTTCACCGCTCCATGCCCGAGCACCGAGCCTTCCAGAACGATATGGGCATCGCCGCACTGCGCCGCGTCCTCACTGCCTATGCCCACCGCAATCCCGGCATCGGATACTGTCAGGTACAAAATACAACATAATATATATCATCACAGAGTACGGTCTAGACCTGCTCTTTTATGAAAAGCTCTGAGATAACTGTTGTGATTTGGCGGTATATAAATAAAATTGAATTGAAATCTTCTATCCAAGATGGCGCTGAGAGGGGAACACTTTGGATCACTGCCACCCCACAGTCAGCAGTGCCTATCACGCCGTTACACTCGCCCCACTGGGACACTGATCACGTGATGGTCCACCTGATTCCTGCTTACAGACAGAAATTAAAACTCTGTAAACCTGTAGTGAGGACATCAAAGAAGTGGACCAGTGAAGCTGTAGAGCAGGGGTATTCAGTTAGAATCAAAGAGGTCCAGTTAGAGAAAATTTCCCGAAGCAAAGGTCTGATACATCAAAACGACTACCCTACTATAGTTGTATCAACGTATGTTTTTAGTCAACAACCGACTGTCAAATCAAATAATATCAGTTTTCACATCAAACTGGAGGGATAATAAATAATAACTACTCTAATAATAAATTCTAAATTTAAGTAAACTAAAATAAAGTGCCTAATTTTTAGAAAAAATTAAAATAAAAAGTGTAGCTTGAGTGTGAAGTGAACAGCTGTCATGCCTCCTCTTCTCTTTCATTCCCTCTTACAGAGCTACCACTTTCCTACTTTCTCTTGTTCAGTGAGAAACGTGAGCTCTAGTTTGTCCTGCCAGCTGGCATCGGAGATCTATGAGATATTCTGGTTTTGAACTGCCCGTGGGAGGAACATTCTTGATTAAAAGCCATGTGAAATCTCTTTCAATTCCCTTTCGTCTCCTCAATTCGTGTGTTTCCAAAACGTCTCGGACTCGGGCCGCTAAGCCAGTACAGTAAATGCTAGAAAAGCTGCGCAGGTTAAAATAGAAACACTCTGTAGGTCGGCGGTCCGGAGAGGACAGCGGCTGGGTCCGCTTCCGGACCGCAGTCCGCCTATTAGTGACCTCTGCTGGAGAGGATCTTCAGGCATGCTTGGACTGCACTGACTGGGATGTTATCAGGACTGCTACCAACAATCTGGATGAGTTTACAGAGGCTGTGACGTCCTACATCAGCTTCTGTGAGGACAACACGAACCAGGGTGAGTTATAACAATGACAAACCCTGGTTCACAGCTAAGCTCAGACAGCTGAGGTTGGAAAAGGAAGAGGTGTTTAGGAGGGGAGACCGGGCCAGGTTTAAGGAGTCAAAGTACAGGTTTAGCAAGGCGGTGCGAGATGCTAAACAACTACAACACCAGTTCTCAAGGAATGACTCTGCTTCTGTCTGGAGAGGCTTCAGACAGATCACCAGCTGCACACCTAAATGAACAACTCACACCTTGCCAGTTTTACTGTCGCCCTGACCTCTGTGGTCATGAAGTCCTTTGACCGTCTTCTGTTGTCCCACCTTAAATCCATCACAGACCCACTCCTGGACCCCCTGCAGTTCGCCTACAGAGCCAACAGGTCTGTAGATGATGCAGTAAACACGGCCCTTCACTACATCCTCCAGCACCT
>NC_060168.1:33087301-33093071 GCF_021292245.1 Micropterus dolomieu | reverse complement strand
GGAGGCGAAATCCCGCAAAGCAGCTGGCCGGACTCTGTCTCCCCATCCACCCTGAAGAACTGTGCTGATCAGCTGTCTCCGGTGCCAGCCTGCTTCAAAGCCTCCACTATCATCCCTGTCCCCAAGAAACCAAGGACCACTGGACTAAACGCCTACAGAGCCGTCGCCCTGACCTCTGTGGTCATGAAGTCCTTTGACCGTCTTCTGTTGTCCCACCTTAAATCCATCACAGACCCACTCCTGGACCCCCTGCAGTTCGCCTACAGAGCCAACAGGTCTGTAGATGATGCAGTAAACACGGCCCTTCACTACATCCTCCAGCACCTGGACTCCCCAGGAACCTACGCCAGGATCCTGTTTGTGGACTTCAGCTCTGCTTTCAACACCATCATCCCGGCCCTGCTGCAGGACAAGCTCTCTCGGCTGAACGTGCCCGACTCCACCTGCAGGCGGATCACTGACTTCCTGACGGACAGGAAGCAGCAGGTGAAGCTGGGAAAACATGTCTCTGACTCCAGGACCATCAGCACCGATTACCTCCAAGGCTGCGTTCTTTCCCCCCTTCTCTTCTCCCTGTACACCAACAGCTGCACCTCCAGTCACCAGTCCGTCAAGCTCCTGAAGTTTGCGGACGACACCACCCTCATTGGGCTCATCTCTGGTGGGGATGAGTCCGCCTAAAGGTGGGAGATCGACCATCTGGTGACCTGGTGCAGCCAGAACAGTCTGGAGCTCATCGCTGTGAAGACAGTGGAGATGGTCGTGGACTTCAGGAAGAGCTGAAGAAGTTCAGCCTGCCAAAGACAATGATGGTGCACTTCTACACCGCCATCATTGAGTCCATCCTCACCTCCTCCATCACCATCTGGTACGCTGCTGCCACCGCCAGGGACAAGGGCAGGCTGCAGCGCATCATTCGCTCTGCAGAGAAGCTGATTGGCTGCAATGTTCCTTCTCACCTGTACGCCTCGAGGACTCTGAAGCGAGCAGGAAAGATTGCAACTGACTCCTCCCACCCCGGACACAAACTGTTTCAGCCTGTGGCAGGAGACTGCGGTCCATCAGGACTAAAACCTCTCGCCACAAACAGCTTCTACACGTCTGCAGCCTCATCAACAAGACCGGGGCCCCCTACTGACACCGCACCCTTTCAAATAATACAATCGTCTTTGCACATGTAAATATCACTTCATGTCATGTCACGCGCAAACCTGGCACCTTGCACATATTTTTTCTTAATTTGTTGTTAATTGTAAATCAGCTGTATGTCTGTCAGCACCTTAACACCAAAGCAAATTCCTTGTATGTGTAAAACCCTACTTGGCAATAAAGCTCCTTCTGATTCTGAATTGAATTGAATATATAAGATAGAAATTCAATAAATACACTGAACAAAATTATAAACGCAACACTTTTGTTGGATGGGTATTCCACCGGTGTGCCTTAAGCCTTGTGCAGACTACACGACTTTCAGCGCCGGCCGATCGCCGTGCTGTTCGCACTACACAACTTGCCCTCTTGTGACAGGAGTCTTAAAGTTGTCAAGAAAACACATGAAATGTGAAACGGGAAATGACGTGAACCTACACATGAAACAGCTGTTGTTTGTTATTATAAATTATATAAAAAAAAACAAAAGATATGGGTGAAAGAATGGATTAGCACACCTTCAGGTAGCAGGGATCGTCTGTGCTACAGAGAGCTGGAGGGGAGTAAAAAGTGTTTTGAGGTGAAAAAGTAGCTGCTTGCTCTCATTGGCTGGATGGGGATGTCGAGTTGGCCGACTCTTCCAGAAATTTGGCGTGCTATATATGTGGCAGATGTCGGCAGTGTGTCAGAAATGTGTCGGGGAGCCATTTTGACACGTCGTTGTGTAGTTGACACATAACGACTGGCGACCACCAATCGACCGCTGACTTACCCCCAATCACAGGCTGACGGTCGCCGAGCGGCAAATCGGGCAAAAATCGTGTAGTGTGAACTAGGCTTTAGGCTGGCCACAATACAGGGCCACTCCAAAATGTGTAGTTCCATCACATACCTCCACATCCAGCATCTTCCCCTCCAAGATCGTCTGAGACCAGCCACCTGGACAGCTGCTGCCACAACCGGTTTGCATAACCAAAGATTTTCTGGACAAACCGTCTCAGGGAAGCTGATCTGAATGCTCGTCGTCCTCATCGGGGTCTCGACCTGACTGCAACTTCGCACAGCCATTGAAGAGGAGTGGACCAACACTCCACAGGCCACAATCAATAAGTCCTTTTATTGTGGCCAGCCTAAGGCCTTTTATTGTGGCCAGCCTAAGGCACACCTGTGCTGTACCCATGCTGTCTGATCAGCATCTTGATATGCCACACCTGTGAGGTGGATGGATTATCTTGGCAAAGGAGAAGTGCTCACTAAAACAGATTTTGACAGATTAGTGACCAGTATTTGAGAGAAAAAGGCCTTTTGTGTACAGAGAGAAAGTCTTAGATCTTTGAGTTCAGCTCATGATGAATGGGGGCAAAAACTAAAGTGTTGCATTTATAATTTTGTTAAATTTTATATATATAAATGTCACAATGTTGTGTGTTCATATTAAAGTCTGAAATAATTAGGTAAACAAACAGAAAGCTCAGTCTTCAGGCTGCTCTAAATACTAGCTGTTGGCCTTGTCTACTTTTGGGAACGTCCTTATACGGTCATCTGCTGATGATCTGGACGTCCATAAGTAAATATACTAATACTGATAACAAAGGATTGATAAAAACTGACACATACTCTCTCCTCCCCTATCAGGCGATGAACATCGTCACCTCCGTCCTGTTGCTCTACTGTCCAGAGGAGGAAGCTTTCTGGCTATTGGTGGCGCTGTGTGAGCGCATGCTGCCTGACTACTACAACACCAGAGTCGTAGGTCAGTAAGGACACCAGAGTCAACAGTCAGTCAAAGTCAGTAAGGACACCAGAGTCAAAAGTCAGTCAAAAGTCAGTAAGGACACCAGAGTCAACAGTCAGTCAAAAGTCAGTAAGGACACCAGAGTCAAAAGTCAGTAAGGACACCAAGTCAAAGTCAGTCAAAAGTCAGTAAGGACACCAGAGTCAACAGTCAGTCAAAAGTCAGTAAGGACACCACAGTCAAAAGTCAGTAAGGACACCAGAGTCAACAGTCAGTCAAAGTCAGTAAGGACACCAGAGTCAAAAGTCAGTCAAAAGTCAGTAAGGACACCAGAGTCAACAGTCAGTAAGGACACCAGAGTCAAAAGTCAGTAAGGACACCAGAGTCAACAGTCAGTCAAAGTCAGTAAGGACACCAGAGTCAAAAGTCAGTAAGGACACCAGAGTCAACAGTCAGTAAGGACACCAGAGTCAAAAGTCAGTAAGGACACCAGAGTCAACAGTCAGTAAGGACACCAAAGTCAAAAGTCAGCAAGGACACCAGAGTCAAAAGTCAGTAAGGACACCAGAGTCAAAAGTCAGTAAGGACACCAGAGTCAACAGTCAGTCAAAGTCAGTAAGGACACCAGAGTCAAAAGTCAGTAAGGACACTAGAGTCAACAGTCAGTAAGGACACCACAGTCAAAAGTCAGCAAGGACACCAGAGTCAAAAGTCAGTCAAAGTCAGTAAAAGGCGACAGTGGAGCCTTGTTTCTCCTGAATTCCACCACCTCACAGGCGGTTTCTTTCATCAGTCTTTCTTGACCCTTAAAACGTTATACTGAGATTTTAGGTGAGATGCAGGACAGGGGCCTCTGTCCCAGTCTGATCAGTGATTTCTGTCCCTGCAGGTGCTCTGGTGGATCAGGGGGTCTTTGAGGAGCTGACCCGGGCCTTCCTGCCTCTGCTTTATGAACACATGCAGGAGCTGGGAGTCATCTCCACAATCAGCCTGTCCTGGTTTCTCACACTCTTCCTGTCAGTGATGCCATTTGACAGTGCCGTCTTATTGGTCGACTGCTTCTTCTATGAAGGCATCAAGGTCATCTTCCAGGTGAGAGACACTGAACCTTACAGACTGTTACCTGTCTGTTTGCTGATCAGCACTGAGTGTTGATGGGAAATGTGATTTAATATTACTGTACAGTTAATGTGTATAGTTACATCTGTACAGTTAGTGTGTCGGTGTCTGTACAGGTGTGTTATAAAGTGTCAGGGGACATCAGACAGCACAGTCAGCAGTCTTCACCTCTGACCTCTGACCTCTGCAGGTGGCACTGGCTGTGCTCCACGACAACATGGACGTCCTGCTGTCCTGCAGCGACGAGGGGGAAGCCATGACCATCCTGGCCAGGTGGGAGTCCAGACTGGAGTCCAGACTGGAGTCTGAATCAGTGGAAGATAAATACATTTTTAAATGTGCTGTTCAGCGCTCTGTAAATAGAAACACTAATAAAATGTATGTGTGCGTGCAGATACCTGGATAATGTTGTGAATAAACAGACGGTGGCTCCACCCATCCCTCACCTGCACGCCCTGCTGACGAGCGGAGACGATCCCCCGCCTGAGATCGACATCTTCGACCTCATCAAGTCGTCCTATGAGGTCAGACTGACTCAGTGACACGTCAGCAGCGTTTCGGTCTGACGCCCGAAGCTGCAGCAGCGCCTCGGTCTGATTCCTGGATGTGTTTTTGAAGTAATCTCTGTTTCTTCTTCTCTGAGCAGAAGTTTGGCAGCTTGCGCTCTGATGTCATCGAGCAGATGAGGTTCAAGCAGAGGTTAAAGGTCATCCAGTGTCTGGAGGACACGGCCAAGAGGAGCGTGGTGGGTAATGTTAGCATGCTGCAGGGTCATTCTAACATGCAGACAAAGTGTTAACAGGTATGTGTATGTGTGTGTGTGTGTTTGCAGGTGAGAGCAATGATGACGGAGTCCGCCTTCAGTATCGAGGAGCTGGAGGAGCTTTACTGTCTCTTTAAGGTCAGAACTAACAGGAGGTTTTTATAACTGTGTTAAACTTTAACCATCCATCCATTATCTTCCTCTTATCCGGGGTCCAGTCGCGCTGGCGGCAGGCTAATTCCCACCAAGAGCAGCACTAGGCGACAGAGGCAAGGTAAAACTTCCTTTAAGAGGCAGAACCATGGCTCAGGGTGGGCGGCCATCTGCCTCGACCGGTTGGGGTGAAGGAGAGAGGGATGGAAGGAGAGAGAGGGGAGGGAGGCAGCCTACACAATATCCACATAGAGGTACAGACAGTAAAGGTGATGTTGCTATAGACTAAATGAAAAATGGTACAGATATTTATAGTAGTGTTAATGATAACAGTCGTAATGTTAATGATTATAATAACAATATTAATAATAGAACCAGCAACAATAGTCGTTGCAGCAGAGGGTGTCGAGCAGGAACACGGGGGCAGCAGGCGACCCGCAACCACAGATCCAGACTCCACAGCTCCAGAGCCAGAAAACCTGCAGGAAGTGATAGGAGGAGAGAGGAGAGGGACGAGAAAGCACAAGACTACCAGAAAGGGGAGAAGTTGTGTTAGTAACATGCAATAATGGGATGAGGTTGCATACAGAGGGAGAGAAAGTAGAGGAGAGAGGAGCTCAGTGCATCATGGGAAATCCCCCGGCAGTCTAGGCCTATAGCAGCATAACTAAGGGATGGTTCAGGACTCACCTGAGCCAGCCCTAACTATAAGCTTTATCAAAGAGGAAAGTCTTAAGCCTACTCTTAAATGTGGAGATGGTGTCTGCCTCCTGAACCCAAACTGGAACCTGGTTCCACAGGAGAGGAGCTTGATAGCTGAACGCTCTGGCTCCTAGTCTACTTTTGGAGAC
>NC_060168.1:33083444-33087201 GCF_021292245.1 Micropterus dolomieu | reverse complement strand
GGAGCTCAGTGCATCATGGGAAATCCCCCGGCAGTCTAGGCCTATAGCAGCATAACTAAGGGATGGTTCAGGACTCACCTGAGCCAGCCCTAACTATAAGCTTTATCAAAGAGGAAAGTCTTAAGCCTACTCTTAAATGTGGAGATGGTGTCTGCCTCCTGAACCCAAACTGGAACCTGGTTCCACAGGAGAGGAGCTTGATAGCTGAACGCTCTGGCTCCTAGTCTACTTTTGGAGACTCTAGGAACCACAAGTAACCCTGCATTCTGGGAGCGCAGTGCTCTGGTGGGGTAGTAAGGTACTATGAGCTCTTTAAGATAAGATGGTGCCTGACCATTAAGAGCTTTGTAGGATTTTAAATTCTATTCTGGATTTTACTAAAAGCCAATGCAGAGAAGACGATATGAGATTATATAATAGTGTAAGATCGCTGTACTCTCATCCCCCCCCCCCAGTCCAAACACATGACGAGCTGTTACTGGGGCTCCAGCAGCTCTGCGGCCGAGCGTCACGATCCCAGCCTGCCGTACCTGGAGCAGTACCGCATCGACCCGGCTCAGTTCACCCAGCTGTTCACCGCACTCGCTCCCTGGGTCTGTGGAGGCCACACCCACACACTGTCGGCCCGCCTCTTCAGACTCCTGGACCAGAACCAGGACGGACTGGTCAACTTCAAAGAGTTCATCACTGGACTCAGTAAGTCCAGACACCAGATGGTTTAACTGGTTCTGATCAGTGTTTCATGCCTCATTTCCGCTGCAGGGTACCAAAGGTCTGTTCCTGTAGGTCTCCTTTCCAGTCGTCCGAGCACTCAAAGCTCTTTACACTACGTCAGCAGTGGAAAATAAAAAGTAGTGGTACCACTAGTGAGTCGGGTCAGACAGTACATGCAGAGGGAATGAGGCTTTAGTCTCCTCAGAGGAGGAACGTCTGCACATATTTTCAGTCTTTGTTGTATCACAGTTGATGCTCGGTGTTGGTTTGTGTGTTTGCAGGTGGGATGTATCATGGAGACATGACAGAGAAACTCAAACTGCTGTACAAGCTCCACCTCCCACCAGGTAACAGTTCAACAGAGGCCATCAGGCTCAGCGGTCACATGACGTTGGTTATCACCTCAATCCAGCCACGAGCGCGTTCATATCAACGATGACCAGTCACGAACATGGACAGTCTGCTGGCAGCAGAGCGGCAGAACTGTAATCTGAGACAGACAGGAAGCAGGTGAACACCTGATCCAGCTGCAGCAGGAAGTCACAAACTCTCCAGCTGTGTGAAAGCTGATAACATCAGGAGCTCTGACTGTGATCACGAGTGTGTTTTGTTAAATCAGCGTGTTGTTAGTAGGGCCGGCCCGATGGGATCTTTAGAGCTTCCATAGTAATGAACAGGAAAAAGCTTCCTGTAATTTAACTAGCTCGAAATGTTTTTAATAGATAAAAGCAGAACAGCAGCAGAAGGATCAGAGACCTTTTATACTGCTGATCTCTTCAGCATCAGGCACAGTGGCGACCCACAGTTGTCCCTGCAGTGACCTCGGTAACCTCGTGTCCTGCTTCCTGGTAACCTCGTGTCCTGCTTCCTGGTAACCTCGTGTCCTGCTTCCTGGTAAACTTGTGTCCTGTTTCCTGGTTCCTCGGTAACCTCGTGTCCTGTTTCCTGGTTCCTCGGTAACCTCGTGTCCTGTTTCCTGGTTCCTCGGTAACCTCGTGTCCTGCTTCCTGGTTCCTCGGTAACCTCGTGTCCTGCTTCCTCGGTAACCTCGTGTCCTGCTTCCTGGTGCCTCGGTAACCTCGTGTTCTGCTTCCTGGTTCCTCGGTAACCTCGTGTCCTGCTTCCTGGTTCCTCGGTAACCTCGTGTTCTGCTTCCTGGTGCCTCGGTAACCTCGTGTCCTGCTTCCTGGTAACCTCGTGTCCTGCTTCCTGATGCCTCGGTAACCTTGTGTCCTGCTTCCTGATGCCTCGGTAACCTCGTGTTCTGCTTCCTGGTGCCTCGGTAACCTCGTGTTCTGCTTCCTGGAGCATCGGTAACCTCGTGTTCTGCTTCCTGGAGCCTCGGTAACCTCGTGTCCTGCTTCCTGGAGCCTCGGTAACCTCGTGTCCTGCTTCCTGGAGCCTCTGTAACTTCGTGTCCTGCTTCCTGGAGCCTCGGTAACCTCATGTTCTGCTTCCTGGAGCCTCAATAACCTCGTGTCCTGCTTCCTGGTGCCTCGGTAACCTCGTGTCCTGCTTCCTGGTGCCTCGGTAACCTCGTGTCCTGCTTCCTGGTGCTCCCTGGTGCCTCGGTAACCTTCTGTTCTACTTCCTGGTGCCTCGGTAACCTTGTGTTCTGCTTCCTGGTGCTTCCTGGTGCCTCGGTAACCTTCTGTTCTGCTTCCTGGTGCCTCGGTAACCTCGTGTCCTGTTTCCTGGTGCCTCGGTAACCTCGTGTCCTGTTTCCTGGTGCCTCGGTAACCTCGTGTCCTGTTTCCTGGTGCCTCGGTAACCTCGTGTCCTGTTTCCTGGTGCCTCGGTAACCTTCTGTTCTACTTCCTGGTGCCTCGGTAACCTTCTGTTCTGCTTCCTGATGCCTCGGTAACCTTGTGTCCTGCTTCCTGGTGCCTCGGTAACCTCGTGTCCTGCTTCCTGGTGCCTCGGTAACCTCGTGTCCTGCTTCCTGGTGCCTCGGTAACCTCGTGTTCTGCTTCCTGGTGCCTCGGTAACCTCGTGTCCTGCTTCCTGGTGCCTCTTGTGTGTTCCTGAATCTACTGTCCAAACACCAGGTCATACATGGACTCACAGGATGGTTCAGTCTGTTTGTTTGTTTGTTTGTATTGCAGCTCTGTGTCCTGAGGAGGCGGAGTCAGCTCTGGAGGCAACACACTTCTTCACCGAGGACGTGCCACGAGGTAAACACATGATAGATACTTTAGACATTTATATTTACATTTACTCATGTGGCAGACGCTTTTATCCAAAGTGACTTACATTTGAGGAACAACATACAATCATCAACAGAGCATCAAATACAGACAAACTGACTGAAATACATACTAGTAAGCGCTAATGGCACATATCGCATCAATGGGGTAAATACCATGGGAAGAAGTTAGAGTTAATAAATAAGTGCTATCAATGCAAGATAACTGTAGGGGATAGAAGAAGAAGAACACAGGAAGTGCGTGTTAGGAGTTAGAGGTGTTGTAAGAGGAAGTGTTCTCGGAAAACGACAGACCTACTGCAGTATTTCTACCACCCCCAGTACTACTACTACTACAGTACACCGCTGCTGTCAGAGTTGGTCGTGCTTCAGGACGGGTCAGTTCTGGTTCAGACGACCTGCTGTAACAACAAGTGATGAACAGTTGGTCTGATTAAAGCAGCTCACCTTTATTTTCACCATCACTCGTTTCCCAAAGTCACATCTTCAGACTCTTCATTCACTGTCAGCAACCAGGTCCCATAACCAGCTGCGTCTGGACTGAAACGATCAATCGCTGATTATCATAAAATGTATTGATTGATTGAATTAAGTTTTTTTTGATCGACTATGATTAATCGGCTAATTGTTGCAGCTCTGTAAATAAAATATCCTGAAGTTTCAGTTTGATCTTCACTAACAATCTGATGTTTCCTCTGTCACTCACACTGATCTGTCTTCCCCTCCTCTTCCTCCTGCACCTCCCACCCCCCCCCCCCCCTGCTGCTCCGCCTCCTCCTGCTCCTCCCCCCACCATCCTCCTCATCCTCCTCCTCCTCCTCCCCTGCCCCTCCTCTT
>NC_060168.1:33072936-33083424 GCF_021292245.1 Micropterus dolomieu | reverse complement strand
CCCCCCCCCCCCCCCCCCCCCCCCCCCCCCCCCCCCGCCTCCTCCTCCCCTGCCCCTCCTCCTCCTCCTTTGTGTGATGTTTCCTTCCAGAATCTTCCTTCCTGTCTGATCTGGACATTTTGGGGCAGCAGGAAGTGACATCAGGTTTGTGTCTTTGTGCTGTCAGACAAGGCGCTCCCCTGGCCCCGCCCCCAACCAGTGATGTCACAGCAGCTGCTCGTGAACCCGTCAGTTTGTGTGGTAGTTGGTCGACGAGGAAGTCACACTATTCATTCAGCAGAACAGACAGGTTTACGTGATGGAGGCCGAAACAAACAACAAAACATAATTCCGAATATCCAAACGCTCGGAAACGAGCGGGGACAACAATGACGACAACATGAAACAGAAAGAGACCAGGGGCCTGCACCACGAAGCGACTTCAATATACCCAGGATCTCTTTCAGTTAGCGTTCACATGACAGAGGCGGAGTCAGCAGCAGAGGACCAATCAGACATGAACAAGTCCCCCGTCAGCAGAGCGTCATATTTCACAAAGAGCAAAGTGTAACTCTGCAGAAACAGGACCTGGACCAAAATATCAGAAAATATCAGCCTTATTCTTTTTGTTTCCACATCAAAAGGCTCGGGCACTGAAGAAGAGGTCGTTCCACCTCACTTTAAAAAACTGTGAGATTCATTTATGTCCATTCATGCCATAAAATGTGTTCAGTTAGCGGCTGAAAGACTGAATGCGAACATTCACGCTGCTGAAAACTCTCCTCATCACTGCGGCCACGTTGCAGAAGGTGGAACATGACTACATGACCTGCGCTCCGACAGACCCGGACTCGGACAGACCTGGTCCTCAGCATCCGCTCCACAGGAAGCTTCAGCGTGGCCTGAAAAGTCAGCGAGAGAAAGAGTTTCTACTCAGTTACAACAAAGTTAAGGCCTTTAAATGTTCCAGTTCCCATAAGAACCGATAATTCTCTTTGGGGACCAAAATGAAATCATGAATTAGACAAATGGGACCAAACAACAACAGAACCTGTCCACGCTGGATTCTGTCAGAACAAGCAGGGCCTGCAGAGCAGAACTCGTCTGGGGCCCACTTTGATTCTGCACCAGCCCAGCTCCTCCTCCTCCTGTTGGTCGGGTTCTGCTTCTGGAGCCGTGAGACTGATCCACGTTCTACAGGCTCGGCTGCGTTATTAGAAGCTCTGATCGTGTTACTTCCTGTGAAACCTTCTGACGTTGTTGGACAGAAGTGTCGCGCAGTTTAGTTTGACGTCATCACTGAGACAGATCTGGGACTAACTTCCAGCATCAATGATTATTATTATTAACAAGCATTAATAATTATAAAAATAAAATCATCCTCAACTCTTAAGATAGATTCATAATATACATTCTCTTAAAATCATTGTTTAATTTAATTTCAGGTGAGGAGGGAAAGGATGGAGGCGCAGACGGCGAGGAGAAGAAAGGTAAATGCCCCACCTCCTGTTGACTGTGTGCAGGTACCTGTCTGGGCAGGTGATCTACCTGTCGGGGCAGGTGATCTGTGACCCCTGATCTCTGACCTGAGACCCCTGATCCCTGATCTCTGACCTGAGACGCTTGATCTCTCACCTGTGACCCCTGATCTCTGACCTGAGACCCCTGACCCTTGATCTCTGACCTGTGACCCTTGATCTCTCACCTGTGACCCTTGATCTCTCACCTGTGACCCTTGATCTCTGACCTGAGACGCTTGATCTCTGACCTGTGACCCTTGATCTCTCACCTGTGACCCTTGATCTCTGACCTGTGACCCTTGATCTCTCACCTGTGACCCTTGATCTCTGACCTGTGACCCTTGATCTCTGACCTGTGACCCTTGATCTCTGACCTGTGTGCTGTTTCAGAGGAGAAGGTGAAGGACTACAGGTACTACCTGAGGATGTGGGCCAAAGAGAAGGAACCTAAGACAGAGACCATCAAAGACCTGCCCAGGATGAACCAGGTGAGGAGGAGTTCAGGTCCTGTCTCTCTCTCTCTCTCTACATCATGTTCTCTCTCTCCCTGTGTTAACCCGACTCCCCCGTCTCCCCCGTCTCCCCCCCAGGAGCAGTTCATAGACTTGTGTAAGACTCTGTACAACATGTTCAGCGAGGAGCCTCTGGAGCAGCAGCTCTATCATTCCATCGCCACCGTCGCCAGCCTGCTGCTGCGGATCGGAGAAGTTGGCAAGAAGTTCAACAACGGCAGCAAGAAGACAGATGACGCCGCTGCTCAGGCTCCGCCCCCTGACCTTCAGAGGGAGGAGGGGCCGGGAGAGGGGGGGTCAGGTGAGTCTCAGGTGTGCCGGGCTCTGGCCGATGCTCAGCTGGAGCCGGCGGCTCCGCAGACGTCCGACGAGGAAACCAAAGACGACACTTCGGTGTCGTCGTACTCGGTGGTGAGCTCTGGCTCGCTGCAGTGCGAGGACATCGCCGACGACACTGTGCTGATCAGCGGCGGCGAGCAAAGGCAGGGTAGCGTGCTGGATGTTGATTGGTCAATCACCTTCGAGCAGGTGCTGGCATCACTGCTGACGGAGCCGCCGCTCGTCGATTACTTTGAGAAGAAGAGGGACATCCACAGCAAGATGGCCGCCTGTAAAGCCCAACGGGCGGTAGAGCGTCAGACAAGCTCCGCCTCCGACCATGAACTCACTCAGCACTCCACCTGACCACCTGACTCCCGTCCATCAGAGGCTGCAAACTGAACCGTTAGTTCTGCAGACAGGATTTAAAAACATTAGTCGTCATGAGTTCAGGTGATCGTACCTTTATTACACTTCGTGCAGGAGTTTCACAGTTAAAGCCCTCCAGGAACGGGATTATGGAGGGCTTTTAATGTGAAAGAGTTTGGAGGAAGTGCTCATTTGTTTTAACAGGAAACAACCAGATATAACACTTAAAATTTACAAATAAGCACTTGGATCTCCACCACACTAAACACAGCTTAGGATCAGCAGGGGGAGGAGCAGGTAGACCTGCAGGTCCCTGTGCAGGTTAGAAATAAACAGTCTCTGAAACTATCACTAGCAGCCGGGAAGGTGAATCAGGTGAAGAGAGTGCTGACTGAACTACGGAAGCCCCAACGTCCTAACTCGTGTTTTCGTTGAACCAACTTTTTCTCACAAGATAAAGAACTAAATCATCTCCGCGTGATCAAAAGAGTGTTCGACATGTTTCTGATACAAATGATTGATTTCTGAGTAAACAGGAGAACCCGTTCCCCTGTACCCGTACACCTATACCCGTTCCCATGTACCTGTATACTGTACCCGTTCCCCTGTACCCGTACACCTATACCCGTTCCCCTGTACCTGTACCTGTACACTGTACCCGGTATACCCGTACCCGTTCCCCTGTACCCGTACACCCATACCCGTTCCCCTGTACCCGTTCCCCTGTACCCGTACACCTGTACCCGTACACCCATACCCGTTCCCCTGTACTCGTTCCCCTGTACCCGTACACCTGTACCCGTTCCCCTGTACCCGTTCCCCTGTACCCGTTCCCCTGTACCCATTCCCCTGTACCCGTACACCTGTACCCGTACACCTGTACATGTACACCCGTACCCGTTCCCCTGTACCCGCACACCTATACCCGCACACCTGTACCCATTCCCCTGTACCCGTACACCTGTACCCGTACACCCATACCCGTTCCCCTGTACCCGTTCCCCTGTACCCATTCCCCTGTACCCGTACACCTGTACATGTACACCCGTACCCATTCCCCTGTACCTGTACACCCGTACCCGTTCCCCTGTACACGTACACCTGTACATGTACACCCGTACCCGTTCCCCTGTACCCGTTCCCCTGTACCCGTACACCTGTACATGTACACCCGTACCCGTTCCCCCTGTACTCCGCTCACCTGGGCAACATAAAGAACATTTATGTAAAAAGGTGCTTAATGTTGGAACAGGCTGAAATGTTTTCTTTTGATGACTGAAGAAGGAAGTGCACAGGTATCCAGAGGAAATAAAACACGCTGTTAAACTCTTTACTTTTTTAATTTCTGTACAGAAATATTAACTGTTTATTAATCACCTGGTCGTATTACCTGAACAAACTCATGTATCTTTTTCACTCAGGTGAGTTCACCTGTAGACTTTTATTTTGATGTCACTGAAGCCTTGTTTGTTTGTGTCTGCTGCCTGATGACATCACTCCTGTTTACTTCCTGTTGATGATGTCACAGGACGTTTTTATTTGATTTTTAAAATCCATTTATTGGTCAGTTATTGATCTGTATCCTGTTGTCTAATAAATACTGAACAAAGCTCTTTTCTTCTGTTTATTGATTCACAGACTTTTAGTTTCAGTTCATTTTAATAAATAATAATTCTGTGATTTTGATCATTATCAGGCAACTCGGAAATTTCTGACCTGAACTAGAAAAATTACCCTGGAACGCCACCTGAAGTTGGATATCCTACTTGTGAACTATGAAAAAAATCTGTACCCCGACTTCACGAGTTAGCAGCTGAATGACATCACAAAACAATGTCAGCGCCCACGGAAGCACACGCTGTAAATGGTAAACCATAAACTAAAAAGCAACAAAAAGTATATTTGCATGTATTTAAATTAAAATAATACATATACGGTCATATAGTAAAACCTGTTCTGCATGTACACTGATGTAGAAATATGTTGGGCCGTGGTTTTCGTTCACTTTCAGAAATATCCCAGTTGCTACCGGTCTCGGACGCGTTCACAAGTAGGAAATCCGACTTCAGGTGGCGTTCCAGGATAGTTTTTCTAGTTCCAAGTTGCCTGGAACGCAGCATCAGCCCAGGTTCATGGATGAGTGACATCATCCGCCGCCTGAGGAGGATCTCTGACGCTGTGTCGTCCTCCGGCCTGCGGGGGCGCTCTGCTCACTTTACGTCACTGCGGCCGCTGTGATGTAAGGTGTGACGTATCACCGCGGTTCAAAAACACCCCGGGAAAACTGATCCGGAGAATCACAACCAGGACCAGGACCAGGACCAGGACCAGGATAATAGCTGTCCGTCATGGTTCAGGAGTTTCACGTCCTCCAGTGTTTTTCCTGTCAGAGCTTCCAGGTTCAACAGGTAACAAATAAATCAGAGATAAACCGAACTAAGCCGGGCTAAAGGCTGTCAGCCGGGCTAAAGGCTGTCAGCCGGGCTAAAGGCTAACAGCCGGGCTAAAGGCTGTCAGCCGGGCTAAAGGCTGTCAGCCGGGCTAAAGGCTAAGAGCCGGGCTAAAGGCTAACAGCCGGGCTAAAGGCTGTCAGCCGGGCTATAAAGGCTAAGAGCAGGGCTAAAGGCTGTCAGCCGGGCTAAAGGCTAACAGCAGGGCTAAAGGCTGTCAGCCGGGCTAAAGGCTAACAGCCGGGCTAAAGGCTGTCAGCCGGGCTAAAGGCTGTCAGCCGGGCTAAAGGCTAAGAGCCGGGCTAAAGGCTAACAGCCGGGCTAAAGGCTGTCAGCCGGGCTATAAAGGCTAAGAGCAGGGCTAAAGGCTGTCAGCCGGGCTAAAGGCTAACAGCAGGGCTAAAGGCTGTCAGCCGGGCTAAAGGCTAACAGCCGGGCTAAAGGCTGTCAGCCGGGCTAAAGGCTGTCAGCCGGGCTAAAGGCTAAGAGCCGGGCTAAAGGCTAACAGCCGGGCTAAAGGCTGTCAGCCGGGCTATAAAGGCTAAGAGCAGGGCTAAAGGCTGTCAGCCGGGCTAAAGGCTAACAGCAGGGCTAAAGGCTGTCAGCCGGGCTAAAGGCTAACAGCCGGGCTAAAGGCTGTCAGCCGGGCTAAAGGCTGTCAGCCGGGCTAAAGGCTAAGAGCCGGGCTATAAAGGCTAAGAGCAGGGCTAAAGGCTGTCAGCCGGGCTAAAGGCTGTCAGCAGGGCTAAAGGCTGTCAGCCGGGCTAAAGGCTGTCAGCAGGGCTAAAGGCTAACAGCCGGGCTAAAGGCTAACAGCCGGGCTAAAGGCTGTCAGCCGGGCTAAAGGCTAACAGCCGGGCTAAAGGCTGTCAGCCGGGCTAAAGGCTAACAGCCGGAGTCTCCGCGTCCTGTATTTAAACGTTCTCTTCTCAGTCCCATACAGACTTTCTGAAAGCCTGTTTGGTTTCCTGAGACGGGGACGGTGTTGCTCAGAGGCTCAGGATGATTTCTGCTGCCAAGGCCTTTATATCATGATATTGTGATTGTGTAACTTATTAATTAGGCGTATTAAATAACCCAGAATATGATTTATTCGCTAAATGTAGGACTTTCAACTGAAACTCAGTTTTCTGATGTCCTTTAACACCGCATACATTTGATTTAGTTACATGCATTTGATTTAGTTACATGCATTTGATTTATTAGGTACATGCATTTGATTTATCTATAAGTCACATCATTGAGCACGTTGCTTTTTTTTAGTGCAGCAGCTTCCTTTCGTACATTTCATCAGCTGATTTTGTTCCCGGAGCCGCTTCCTCAGATGCAGATCAGCTTTCTTTGTTTTCGCTCGAGTCTTTGGTTTAGTCGTTTATGTTTTTTCTCGTCTGTTTGGATCAAACGCTCAGGAAGTATCAGCCTCGTGTTTCTGACCGACAGACTCTCAGACTTCATTAACGGGAGAAGTAACAGAAGGAAATCTGTTTTAATAAATGTAGAAAGTTGTGTTTGGTCCGTTGGTTGTTCAGACCTACAGTGAACAGATTTTAGAAAACAAATATAAAACTTGCCACTGATTCTCTCGGGACACGTTTCCTTGCAACGTGACGCAACCAAGGGCTTCCAGTGGGTGGGCGTGTCACAGGTGCTGCCCAATCAGCTGCGACAGGTTTGGTTCAGGGAACCATCGACTCCGTTGAGAAAACGCTGTTATCTCTCTTCACTCTGGTGACGATGTGATGTATCCGATCAGTCCGATCAGCTGCAGCGTCCAATCAATTAGCAGATGTGCACTGAGGGGGCGTGTCAGCTAAGGGGGCGTGTATTTGTGCAGCTCCTCGCAGCACAAGTAAGGGTCCAATCCCGATGTCCCCCCTGAGCCCTGACAGACTTTACTGACGCCTCTTGGACTGTGACTGAGTGTGAGACGCTGCAGGGGCTCAAAATGCTGTAAACAGGAAGGAGACATCGCTTTGCCACATCATCACGTTACCTTGACGACGCTGCACACTTTTTATTTTATGTTTTTGCCTGATTTTTAAGTCCTGCATGCTCTCGCCCTGCAGACTAGAGGAGAGGTAAATGTCAAAAATCATTAATGCACAATCAAAACAGCATCATTAAAGTTGATAAACTGAGTGTGTAATGACGTTCCTCTGACTTCCTGTGTCGGGTTTCTATCTTGAATGTTAAGAAAAACTCAGCATCAGCAGCAGTAGCATCAGCGTTGGTGTCCATGCATGTTCGTTTACCTTCTTCTTCTCCCGGACTTCCTGGGAACGCGCCTCTCGAAGTCTGTGAGTGGACGTTGGGATTGGGCCGAGAGCTTTGGGGCGGTCTGCAGGATGGATCACTGAGAATCTTCAGACTCAGTTCTGATGAATAAATGACGACCCCGTTATACCGTCTTGTTTTTATTTGTTTTTCAACAGTTCCAACACGTTCCTTACCTGCTAATCAATAACTGATTAGAATAAAAACTTTAAAAAAGAAACAAATGCACAGAAAAGGGAAATTAAAGTTTGTTCTTAATGTTTTGTATGATTTCAGCTCCGTGTGTGTTTGTGCTTTATGTTTTTAATCTGATTATTGTAATGAAGAAATGCTTGTGTGCCCTGTGCTGTGTCTGTCAGGTGAAGAAGGCGCCCAGGTGGAGCTGTAAACTGTGTGGAGAGAAACAGTCGCTGCTCAAGGTCAGAAAATAACTTTACGTCTTTAAAGCTGCGCTAACTCAGCAGAAACAAGTCGAGAACACATCGTTGACATATAATCAGCTGCTCCACTGTCAGGAAACGCACAGAAAATACAAACTGTATTTAAATGAAATGAATTTGTGAAAACATGCTTGAAACAGAATCAGTAATAGTTTCTGTTTTACACACGCTGTTCATTCATCAAACAGGCGAGCCGTCCGCTCTCTCTGCTCGTCTTCCGCAACACAAACACACTTTTCGTTCATCATTTCTCTGCTACCACATTTTACTGCAATCAGCTGACTTTAAAATGAAAGACTGACTGTGGGAACCGGACTACGTGGTCTACATCTGTAAAGACACCTGTATCCATAACTCGGCCACTTTACTGTAAGTCAACTGTAATGTAACTCTGTCCACTGGAGACGCAGAGTTAGAGACGCAGTGATCTGCATCATCCAGAACAGATGGATCAACATCGCCACGTGTTCGTTATCAGTAACTAAAATCTAAACCGCACACATTAGAGTACGCTAACGGTGGCTGGCGTTAGCTCCTGAAGGCGTGCGGTAGGATTCGTTTTTTTACTGTGCAATACTGAAAACCCGGAGTGACCTCACTTCCTGCTTCGTGGTTCAGGTGTTCACGGTAGAAGACGGGCTTTATTATTACCTGTGTGCTGATTGGTTGACAGGAGTTTGGGCGGGGCTCCGCGGCCGACTGCAGGCGCCATGTTCAGAAGCTGAACGCCATGAGAGGAACCCTGATGGAGGAGCAGGAGCGCAAAAACTGGTCGCTATGGTAATGGGAATATGTCCCACAATACACAGCAGCTCTTTCAGTTCAGGTGCCGTCACCCTTCACACGTTCACCTTTTCTCACCTGCCGTGTTGTGTTGGCTGTTAACAGGAAGCAGGTGCAGGCAGACGGAGAGGATGAAGCCGAGGAGCGCGACCAGGTGAGCACGCATGCGTCCTAAAATGTCTTCATTTAGGTTTTCGTCACAAAGGTGCGGTGGTGTGAAAGTAAAACCGCCCCGCTGCTCTGATCCCCTGGACAATCACCCCACGAACAGGACCCCGAGGCACCTGGCCTCCTTCAGTCGGACTGCTTCCCTGACCCCCACGGTGTTTTTACCGCCCCTTGGGGCACCTCAGACCGCCTGAACAGTGACCACTCAGGTTCAATGTTTGTTATAGAGGATCCAGGACTAATCACGCCTCTCCAGGTGTCCTCCCAGCCCCTCACACCCTGAGAAGCTCCAGAGAATAATAACAGTTAATTTTCTGCTTCAATATTCAGAATGTAATGAAGCTTGTAAAACTGTCTCCAGGTGAAGCACGCTCAGGTGACACAGACTCGAGGGAGCCGCTGGAGGAAATACCTGGACACACCTGAGGAGGCGGAGCCAGATGAGGAGGAAGACGACGACAGTGTTTTGATGGACAGGCAGCAGCTCCATGGCAACAACATGACTGACAGGTGTGACTTTAGAGAGTGTTCATGTTGATAGAGGCCACGCCCACCTACCTGTCAGTCAGTAGAGTGGTTTATAAAGCACATCTGTAGTGGTGAAACATAAACCAGGTGTCACCTCAACAACATCTAAATCAGGTTTGATGAGGTGTGTGTGTGTGTGTATACGCACTCGCCTATACACACACCGGTTAGGGCCGGTTGTGGTTTGGTGATGAGGTGCTACACGCAGACAAACATGCAGCTGACATAAATAGATGTAGAAATATATAAATATGGAATAAACAAATGCAAGTTATATAAGAATAATAGAGAAAAATATTTTTCAGGGAAAGAACAAGGTGGCAGATATTTACATGTGCATTATTCTGGTTTGTGTTGTGCAGACGTGTTGCAGGATGTTTGGTGTAGATAAATATATACATTGATAATATAAAACAACAACAATATTTCTAAAGTATCAAAAAATGGCACACACGCCTCCACTGAACTTGAACATAAACTACAACAACGAAACAAGCAATAAATCCCATCATGCACTTCAACATCCACTTTTTTAACTTCTCAAAGAACAACTAACAGCTGTGAGAGGAAGTCCAGGACAGATGAGGGGGGGTTCAATTGAAAATGAAATTACAGCCCTGCACTGTGCATATTTAATTACTGAATTTTCTTAAGAGGAAGATACACACTCACCTAAAGGATTATTAGGAACACCACACTAATACTGTGTTTGACCCCCTTTCGCCTTCAGAACTGCCTTAATTCTACGTGGCATTGATTCAACAAGGTGCTGAAAGCATTCTTTAGAAATGTTGGCCCATATTGATGGATAGCATCTTGCAGTTGATGGAGATTTGTGGGATGCACATCCAGGGCACGAAGCTCCCGTTCCACCACATCCCAAAGATGCTCTATTGGGTTGAGATCTGGTGACTGTGGGGGCCATTTTAGTACAGTGAACTCATTGTCATGTTCAAGAAACCAATTTGAAATGATTGGAGCTTTGTGACACGGTGCATTATCCTGCTGGAAGTAGCCATCAGAGGATGGGTACATGGTGGCCATAAAGGGATGGACATGGTCAGAAACAATGCTCAGGTAGGCCGTGGCATTTAAACCATGCCCAATTGGCACTAAGGGGCCTAAAGTGTGCCAAGAAAACATCCCC
>NC_060168.1:33071857-33072836 GCF_021292245.1 Micropterus dolomieu | reverse complement strand
TGACCTCTAGCATCAACGAGGCATTTTCGCCCACAGGACTGCCGCATACTGGATGTTTTTCCCTTTTCACACCATTCTTTGTAAACCCTAGAAATGGTTGTGTGTGAAAATCCCAGTAACTGAGCAGATTGTGAAATACTCAGACCGGCCCGTCTGGCACCAACAACCATGCCGCGCTCAAAATTGCTTAAATCACCTTTCTTTCCCATTCTGACATTCAGTTTGGAGTTCAGGAGATTGTCTTGACCAGGACCACACCCCTAAATGCATTGAAGCAACTGCCATGTGATTGGTTGATTAGATAATTGCATTAATGAGAAATTGAACAGGTGTTCCTAATAATCCTTTAGGTGAGTGTATTTTATAATTCAATGTTTTTTCCCTCTTCGGTAACAGGCCGACAGACATGTGTTCACTCTTGGTATGAGTCGCCCACACGGTGGATATTTTAGCGGCAGTGACCAGGTGCAGCAGCAGTGAACGCACAGATGTCACTAACAAGCCGGCATGCTGCTCACCTGCTGGGAGAGAGACGAGAAACAGCAGCGGCGCATGTCAAAGCAGCTGAACCTAATAGATAAAAGCTTTGTATACTCTTTCTCTCAGCTTCATGAGGTCGTCCAAAATATTATACTGATACACAGATGTATACTAGCTCCTCCTCCAGGTTGTGGGTGGAGCCTCTGCAGTGGACAGGTGTAGATTTAGACAGATCCAGGATGCCGGTGTGCCGATGTGTGCTCCTTCTAGCCGCCTCCTCCTGAGAGCGACACCCCCTTGGTTCTGTTTTACTGACTTATTCTTCTAAATATTGTTCAGTAATCGCGTTGCTGCAGGTGGATCAAGTCCCACATGCCGCAATGAGTGATCAGAATTTCATCACAGGAGAAAAGAAATAAACTCAGAGAATGAGACAGACTGAAAGTGGGTTTTTATGTCACTGTGCCTTTAAAGTTATTATACTATAACCCCCCCCCCC
>NC_060168.1:33065951-33071837 GCF_021292245.1 Micropterus dolomieu | reverse complement strand
CCCCCCCCCCCCCCCCCCCGGTGTCCTGGCAGGAAGAGGAAGAGAAGAGAAGGATGCACTGACAGCGGAGGACAGGACGGCTGGACACCTGAACAGGTAACATGCTGATTTAGTTCAGTGACAGGTGTGGAGTCTTTGTGCTAAGCTAACAGAGATGTAAAGTCATAGAGCAGGAACGTGGACGTGTGGCGCTGGTGCTGCTGATGGATCCGTCTCTGATTTATAAAAAAAAAAAAAAACTACAAGTCCCACATGCTGCAAAGCCGCGATGCACCAATCACAGTAGAGTGATTTCTCTCAGTGAAGAAGTGATGATTCTGTATTTTAAAAAGCTTTGACGGTATTTGGGCCCCTGTGTCCACCACAGATCCAGACTCCACAGCTCCAGAGCCAGAAACACCTGCAGGAAGTGATAGGAGGAGAGAGGAGAGGGACGAGAAAGCACAAGACTACCAGAAAGGGGAGAAGTTGTGTTAGTAACATGCAATAATGGGATGAGGTTGCATACAGAGGGAGAAAAAGTAGAGGAGAGAGTGCATCATGGGAGAAAGGTTAGCGTAGAGCAGAGTTTCTCAGCCGGGGCGTTCAGAGGATGACGGGGGGCGCTGGAGGCAATGTTTTGGAAAGGGGGTTGCTGAGCTGCTCCTGGGGGGGCGTTTGTTGAGGTGGACGTTTTTAAGGCGAGTTTACACCAAATATTTTACAATACGAGTTTAAACTTGCACAAAACTTTGTTCTGCAACATTAAAAGCAGCCAGTTTAGTCCACAGCGACTGGACGTGACGGATCGTAACTCTTCAGCAGCTTGCTGTCTTCACAGGAACGAGAAGTCAGAGTATCATCTGTAAAATTCCACCCACATGGCGTTTACTGTGTGAACTCTGGAAAACGGACGCTCTCTTTCATTATATAAATTCTCTTAAAAGCGTTCATTTCTCTGAGGAATCCGCTGTCGACGCCTTGTTATCACAGTCTTTACACCCTTTTACCCTAAAAGCAACCATGCGTCCAGCAGCTGATTCGCGGCCCAAGCGGTAACGTGACATGTAGAGTTTCAATATAAAAATGTAACGTTACAAACGGAGGCGCAGCCCCGCTCTGTGTGGGACTGTGAGCTGCTGAAGTTAACGTGGCGATCTGTGGTGACATTTCTGCTGATCATACGTGATGTCGCATAGTTGGGTTTTGGTGAAAAGGCACCACGATCACATTCAAAGAGGTTACTTCCTCAAACATAGACACAAACGAGGAGGGAAGTCGTGTGTGTTGAGTCAGCAGGGAGTCAGATAATTTTGCTCTTCCTGTTTTTAATAACAGTAACAACAATCAACAATATTCAGGGCACATAGCCAACATCTTTTATTTTTATTTTTTTAATGGGGGGGCGGTGAGGGACCTGGATTATGGATGGGGGGACTGGCCCCTTCATTCTCCTTCATATTGAACTGTTCCTTTTAAATCTAACAGAGGGTCCAGGGGGTTTCCCTGAGGAACTCCACGGTACTGATCCTTTAAACACTCTGACTTCTTCTGTCTACAGTCCAACTGGTCCAGTCTGAAGAAACCGGCCTCAGCCAGAACCAGGACCAACGGTCCTCCCAGTAAGAAGAGCATTAACCCCGGCTGTGAGAGTACTGGTCCAGTCAGTAGTTGGGCTCGTTTCCTCAGTTCTGACTGCCAGGTGAAGGCGGAGGGGGAGGGGCCTTCAGCTAGTGGGAGGAGTCATCACATGGGCGGAGCTGCCTCTCTGCCCTGTAATGACACTAACCAGACTCCGGCCCTCGCCAGGACCCGCCCCCTGCTTCCTGTTTCCTCCATGTTCGAGAGTGGAGAAGAGTTCAGCTTTGACGAGTTTCTGACAGCTGATCAGTTCATCAGTTAATCCAGGGGAGAAATGGAGAGATGGATTTATGTGAAAACCTGTTTCTGATGGCTTGTTGCAAACATTCAACATGTGACCAGATCTATTGATCAGATCAGTAGTTTCAGGTTCAGTCCTGATGTGTTTATCGATCAGAGCAACATGTGACTAATAAAGATCAGAAGGTGGAGACAGGAGTCAATGAGTTAAAAGTATTGATTGATGCTAACAGATTATTAAACAACAGGATCAGAGGTCAGAGGTCAGCAGTGACATCAAACACAAGGACCAAACAGCACAGGGGAGGACGGGGTCTTACCTTCAGGCAGGTGAGGGTACAGAGCCGCCTCCCTCAGACCTGTTGGCCACTGCTGTCCCGACGGGGGACCCCGGTCCTGGTCCCCGGGCTGGAGGGCACCAGTGGAGGGGTCGACCTCTCGGGGGCTCAGGTGAGTCCACTCCTCATCAGAGTCTCTGCACACCTGAAGAGCGCAGCCTGGATCAGGTTTACTGGTTCTACTGGTCTGAGAAGGACCAGGATCAGACTTAGACTAGACTCATGTGGGTCAGTGCACGGGAACACTTCTGAACTAACACCTGTGTTTCCACGGTAACTGATCTCTGTCTGATTGGCTGCTGATGTCACGGGGGGGGGCGTGTCTGTATCTTGTTGCAGGAGACGGATGAACGTTATCTATGAAACGTGAGCTCAAACAGACGCTTTTCCACCGTCCCTCATCTTTTTTACCCCTGACCAGTTTGCATGCCTTTTAGTGAGGTCATGTGTTTCGTGCTTCCTGTTCGCAGTGCATTGTGGGCGAGTCCATCAGTGGTACAGTAAAAGATGATGAACGGGGGTCTGCAGGTCTTCAGAAGTCTCTTGGCTGCTGAAACATTTACCACGTGAACCATGTGGTGGATTTCTCTCTCGTAGTTTCCTGATTCTTTACAACAATAACTTTAAGCAATTTAATGTTAATTTAATGTTATTAACTCATTTTTTGATAACCAACAGTATTATGTCAAAGTGTTGATTTGAGAAAGGATGTAATGGTACAAAGCTAATGTGGAGCGATTTGTTTCTACTAGTGATGCAGGCAGGAACAGCCAGCTAACGTTAGCACTGATCCACCGCTGTTTGCTTTATAACATCCAATTTAGATTAAATGTGGTTTTGCTGAATCTCAGGTTCACAGCTTCTCCACTGTCTCTGTAACTAACGGGACCCTCATTATATACAATACTGCAACATAACGGCTCAGGCACCACAGAGGAAGAACCGTCCACTCTTCCTCTGTGGTGTTATAGCGAGCCAACATCTCATTATAATACAGGTTCTGGTCATGTGATTAGAATATCGTCAAAAAGTTGATTTTATTTCAGTAATTCCATTCAAAAAGTGAAACTTGGATATTATATTCATTCATTACAAACAGACTGATATATTTCAAATGTTTATTTTATTTAATTGTGATGATTAAAACTGACAACTAATGAAAATCCCAAATTCAGTATCTCCGAAAATTAGAATATTACTTAAGACCAATCCAAAAAAAGGATTTTTAGAAATTTTGGCCAACTGAAAAATATGAACATGAAAAGTATGAGCATGTACAGCACTCAATACTTAGTTGGGGCTCCTTTTGCCTGAATTACTGCAGCAATGCGGCGTGGCATGGAGTCCATCAGTCTGTGGCACTGCTCAGGTGTTATGAGAGCCCAGGTTGCTCTGATAGTGGCCTTCAGCTCTTCTGCATTGTTGGGTCTGGCGTATCGCATCTTCCTCTTCACAATACCCCATAGATTTTCTATAGGGTTAAGGTCAGGCCAGTTTGCTGGCCAATTAAAAACAGGGATACCATGGTCCTTAAACCAGGTACTGGTAGCTTTGGCACTGTGTGCAGGTGCCAAGTCCTGTTGGAAAATGAAATCACTTTTCACACACACAAATCACACTTTTGTTTTATTGTTTTATGACGATGTATATTAAAACACTGGGTCAGGGAGAGATAGTCAGTCAGACTTCATGAACTGATATAGCTTGTTTGTCAGAGAAAGGAAGATCGACCCGGAGCTCTGTAAGCTTTATTCATTTACTTGTAATAAAACTGATTAACTTGGACCAAAAACATCTTCTCCTATTGCTTCATGAAAGAACACGCAGGACCAAGAACTACACATATTTTAAAAAGGGTAATTTAAAGTCACGGTCCAACAACATACAGTCACACACATACATACAGTCACACACATACATACAGTCTCACACATACATACAGTCACACACATACATACAGTCACACACATACATACAGTCACACAAACATACAGTCACACATACATACAGTCACACATACATACAGTCACACACATACATACAGTCACACACATACATACAGTCACACACATACATACAGTCACACATATACATACAGTCACACACACACAGTCACACATACATACAGTCACACACATACATACAGTCACACACATACATACAGTCACACACATACATACAGTCACACATACATACAGTCACACACATACATACAGTCACACATACATACAGTCACACACATACACACAGTCACACATATACATACAGTCACACACAAACATACAGTCACACAAACATACAGTCACACACACATACAGTCACACATACATACAGTCACACATACATACAGTCACACATACATACAGTCACACACATACATACAGTCACACACATACATACAGTCACACATACATACAGTCACACACACATACAGTCACACACATACATACAGTCACACACACATACAGTCACACACATACATACAGTCACACATACATATATATACATTCACACACACACACATATATACAGTCACACACATACAGTCACAAACATACAGTCACACACATACAGTCACACATACATACAGTCACACAAACATACAGTCACACACATACATACAGTCACACACACATACAGTCACACATACGTACAGTCACACACATACATACAGTCACACATACGTACAGTCACACACATACATACAGTCACACACATACATACAGTCACACATACATACAGTCACACATATACATACAGTCACACACATACATACAGTCACACATATACAGTCACACATACATACAGTCACACACACATACAGTCACACACATACATACAGTCACACACATACATACAGTCACACATACATACAGTCACACACACATACAGTCACACACATACATACAGTCACACACACATACAGTCACACACATACATACAGTCACACATACATATATATACATTCACACACACACACATATATACAGTCACACACATACAGTCACAAACATACAGTCACACACATACAGTCACACATACATACAGTCACACAAACATACAGTCACACACATACATACAGTCACACACACATACAGTCACACATACGTACAGTCACACACATACATACAGTCACACATACGTACAGTCACACACATACATACAGTCACACACATACATACAGTCACACATACATACAGTCACACATATACATACAGTCACACACATACATACAGTCACACATATACAGTCACACATACATACAGTCACACACACATACAGTCACACACATACATACAGTCACACATACATACAGTCACACATACATACAGTCACACACACACATACAGTCACACACATACATACAGTCACACATATACAGTCACACATACATACAGTCACACACATACATACAGTCACACATACATACAGTCACACACACATACAGTCACACACATACATACAGTCACACATACATACAGTCACACACACATACATACAGTCACACAAACATACAGTCACACATACATACAGTCACACACATACATACAGTCACACATATACAGTCACACATACATACAGTCACACACACATACAGTCACACACATACATACAGTCACACACATACATACAGTCACACATACATACAGTCACACACACATACAGTCACACACATACATACAGTCAC
>NC_060168.1:33048372-33065931 GCF_021292245.1 Micropterus dolomieu | reverse complement strand
TACAGTCACACACATACATACAGTCACACACATACATACAGTCACACATACATACAGTCACACACACATACAGTCACACACATACATACAGTCACACATATACAGTCACACATACATACAGTCACACACATACATACAGTCACACATACATACAGTCACACACACATACAGTCACACAAACATACAGTCACACACATACATACAGTCACACACACATACAGTCACACACATACATACAGTCACACATACATACAGTCACACATACATACAGTCACACACATACATACAGTCACACACACATACAGTCACACACATACAGTCACACACATACATACAGTCACACACATACATACAGTCACACACACATACAGTCACACACATACAGTCACACATATACATACAGTCACACAAACATACAGTCACACACATACATACAGTCACACACACATACAGTCACACACATACATACACACAGTTACACGCACACACACATACAGTCTCACACATACATACAGTCACACACACAGTCACACACACAAACATACGCACACATACAGTCACACACATACATATAGTCACACACACACAGTGTTATTAGTTACTAATGCGTTATTAGTTATTACAGTGTCATTAGTTATTACAGCGTTATTAGTTATTACAGCGTTATTACAGTGTTATTAGTTATAAGTGCGTTATTAGTGTTATTAGTTACTAATGCGTTATTAGTTATTACAGTGTCATTAGTTATTACAGCGTTATTACAGTGTTATTAGTTATAAGTGCGTTATTAGTGTTATTAGTTACTAATGCGTTATTAGTTATTACAGTGTCATTAGTTATTACAGCGTTATTACAGTGTTATTAGTTATAAGTGCGTTATTAGTGTTATTAGTTACTAATGCGTTATTAGTTATTACAGTGTCATTAGTTATTACAGCGTTATTACAGTGTTATTAGTTATAAGTGCGTTATTAGTGTTATTAGTTACTAATGCGTTATTAGTTATTACAGTGTCATTAGTTATTACAGCGTTATTACAGTGTTATTAGTTATAAGTGCGTTATTAGTGTTATTAGTTACTAATGCGTTATTAGTTATTACAGTGTCATTAGTTATTACAGCGTTATTACAGTGTTATTAGTTATAAGTGCGTTATTAGTGTTATTAGTTACTAATGCGTTATTAGTTATTACAGTGTCATTAGTTATTACAGCGTTATTACAGTGTTATTAGTTATAAGTGCGTTATTAGTGTTATTAGTTACTAATGCGTTATTAGTTATTACAGTGTCATTAGTTATTACAGCGTTATTACAGTGTTATTAGTTATAAGTGCGTTATTAGTGTTATTAGTTACTAATGCGTTATTAGTTATTACAGTGTCATTAGTTATTACAGCGTTATTACAGTGTTATTAGTTATAAGTGCGTTATTAGTGTTATTAGTTACTAATGCGTTATTAGTTATTACAGTGTCATTAGTTATTACAGCGTTATTACAGTGTTATTAGTTATAAGTGCGTTATTAGTGTTATTAGTTACTAATGCGTTATTAGTTATTACAGTGTCATTAGTTATTACAGCGTTATTACAGTGTTATTAGTTATAAGTGCGTTATTAGTGTTATTAGTTATTACAGCGTTATTACATGTTAATATTATTAGTTATTACAGCGTTATTACAGCGCAAGTAGTTAATACAGCGTTATTATAGCGTTATTATAGCGTTATTACAGTGTTATTAGTTATTAGTGTTATTACAGTGTTATTAGTTATTACAGCGTTATTAGTTATTAGTGTTATTACAGCGTTATTAGTTATTAGTGTTATTACAGCGTTATTACCGTGTTATTAGTTATTACAGTGTTTTTACAGTGTTATTATAGCATTATTACAGTGTTATTAGTTATTAGTGTTATTACAGCGTTATTACAGTGTTATTAGTTATTACAGCATTATTAGTTATTACAGCATTATTAGTTATTACAGCGTAATTACAGCGTTATTAGTTATTACAGTGTTATTAGTTATTACAGCGTTATTAAACAGAGGCCCCTTGCATTGGAAGCTCTTGCAAAAGATCTTTAAACATTTTTAAATCCCATCACATTTACAGGTAAAATGCTACATCCTTGTATTTTTTTCCCTGTACGGTCCCTTGGACTCTTACGTTCACTCGTCACACGGCAGCTGCATGGGCTCAGTCAGCACAGGAAACAGAATTGATTAGTTCACGACTCTCAACTGTGGGTCTCTGGGTCTGAGTCGTTCATTTGTCACATGACAGCTCAGCTACTGTGGAGCAGGAATGAACCACTCGTTCAGCGCTCACATGGGTCCTCCTCAGTCTTTCGTTCACTCGGCAGGCTGAGTGACTGCCAGCGCCACTGGACTGACATTATATAGCCATTTCGTTAATTATGTGACATTTAATAAAGCATAATGTTATTACAGCGCAGTGATGTTGTGCTAAGTTATAGTTTTAACACAGCTGCACTGTAACTTTAGTCCTGCTAGTGTTTACAGCTAACAGCTGATGAGAGTTGTTCTGGGTCCACTTCAGAGCCCTGACAGGGTTTTACCTGGAGCCGAATTACCTCCGAGGTCGTCTCCTCTCCAAAAGCGTTAGCGTTAGCCCTGTAAACAGCTAACAGCTGATCCAGGTCCGCCAGAGAACGCAACGTAACTTTTCCTTTTTATTTACCAACAGAGCCGTGCTGTTGATCCATAACTCCAGACTGGTGAACAACCTGCAGTGTTTGAGCGATGTGCTCATGTTTGTTTCTCTGTCTGCAGAATCAGGACCTGATGTGGCCCATTCTGCGTCCAGAACTGCCAAACTGCTGCGTTTGTATTATGTGTTTATTTCTTTGTTCCTCTCTTCGTGCTTGAGTTCTTTAAGAACTTGGTGGCTCGATCCAGATTATTATTAAATTGGTTGAATTTTAATAAGAGTGTGTTTATTCATATAGTGTATCAAGCTTATTACTTCTATATATTTACTGCAAATCTTAATATTTTACTCATGGATAGGGACGTTAGGCTGCTGTATGAATGAGCTCTTCAGAGATAATGATAGTAATTATATACATAAGCCTTTACATGGCTGGTCTGGTTGTATACTACTCAGGAAAGATTGTGAAAATGGAAGGATTTAGGCGGAGTAGTGGTGATTACATACTGATAACATATTTCTGTGGTTTTTACACGGTTTGAATTTGGTTGTGGGCCCAGGAGGGTTTATATAATGATGATATACAGTAATCAAGAGGTGAATCTGTGCATTATACTTTGTCAAATAAAGCAAGCCAGGCAGCCTTCCGTGTTTGAGAACGGCGCTGTTTTTTAATCGCCCACTAGAGGGCTGCAGCGCCGCAATAACCAGCCTAGTTCAAATGAACGAAATGACTCAAAAAAAAGATTAGTTCATTTAAATGAGCGAGATTTGAATGAATGAGTCTGTCACATGACTCAAACTTGCCATCACCAACAACCTCTGGGCTGCAAAGTGGAACACTATCTCACCGAGCTACAGGGACAGACAGTTTGGAGTTCTCAAATGTTCCATGTGGTCTGAACATTTAGTGTGTGAATGTTTTGGCTCTCCATTCACATGTGGACTGGCCACACGTAATCAATCACTAATAAATATTAATAGACAATGACTTGTTTCAGTTGTTATATTTGTTCAGTTCTGAACCGGGAAACATATAAAAGAGTGTAACAGGTCTTTGGTAGCTGATATTTTACTTTAGTACAAAAGTCACATATCAAACAACATATAATATGCATATTCCTGTGTTAAATAACAAAACGTAGGATATAATAAATTGGTACTTTATAGCTTTTTGCATGAAAATCTTTCACAAGTGGAAAGAAGCACCAAAATTAGCACAAATACTCTTTGGGGACTGTTATTTTGAGAAAACCATAGACTGTATATAAGAAATGGACGTAGTCATCGTGACGTCACCCGTTGGTTTGTGGACTGTTGTTTTCAAGCCTCGAGTTTGGCCGATAGGTCGCCGCCATGTCGAGTTTTTGCACCCAGGAAGCGCCCGGAAGTGACGATACGGCAGAGCTAACGGCCGTGTGCGGAGCTAGATAGTTTGCTTAGCTAGGTGCAACTGTAACTCACTCAAAAGCCTCTAAGGAGCTACTTTCCCATGGGAACCTTGACCTAGCTGCAACATAATAAAACGATCAAAAAGCACACAGTGAAACATAGGCCTATAATAATGCAGCATAAAAGGGTAAAAGAGTAAAGCCAGTAAAATATCACATTTCCACCACGGCGGGCGCACAGGCAGGCGGGAACGGGGATGGTAAGCAGGACAAGACACGGGAGGGTTGAAGATTGAAGATGACTTTATTTGTCCAAACAAACAGATGTAATGCACTGACACCACACAGTACAAGTGTTGGCATTCAGTAACAGAACAAAGACAAGGTTAGCCTTTTATCGTCTCCCTTTGGAGAAATCGAACGGACCACAGCGTCCGCCATCACACAGCCATCACAACAACCGCAGTTGACACTAACATTTAAGAAATGAGTCACACAACACACGGCGTGATAAAATGTAACTTCCATCTACACATACAATCATAGTGGAATCACATTAACGCTCGGATTGCTACGTAGTACCCAGCGGTTACACACCGAGCCACAGCGGAAATGACGGTAGATACGGCACGCTACCATATTTAGAGACTGCACATTCCCTTCCAGTCAAGAAACAAAATGCACAGTCCCTTTAAAGGCCTGATTTCCCACATGTTAAAAAAGTCAGCGGTGTGCGGTCCTGCTGTTTGAGGCTTTTTGGAGTCCTTGCGGAGCCCCGAGAGGCCCGGTCGCAAGGCCTCAGCGAGTGCTGGGTTTAGGTATTGTCCGCCGAGTGGCTGGGGTTAGTGAAAACCCACTGGGAAGGCCGCAGGAAGCAGGCAGCAGACCGAGGCAGACGGGAACGGGGATGATAAGCAGGACTAGACATTGGAGGATCAGAATCAGAAAGAGCTTTATTGCCAAGTAGTAATTTACAGGTACGAGGAATTTGCCTTAGTATGAATTGCTGCTTACAGTACACATGAACATCAAGAAAATTAGAAATAAACAAAAAGTAAAGTATACAAAAATTACAAGAACGCTTCAACACTAATGGAAAAAGAGTGCAAAATTTACGGGGTAATTAACAAGCACGTGCAAACATTGACAATATGAGCATAGTTATATAAGAGGAATAAAAGAATAGAGAAGAATAATACAAACATGTGCAGAGAAAGAATAAGGTGGCAGAGATTTACATGTTCATTACTCTGCATTTGTGTTGTGCAGACATATTGCAGCGGAAGAGGATATTGTGTAATATATATATTGACAAAATACACAAATATAGAACAACAAGGATTAGCAATTGACAAGAAATATGTGCAGTATGCCAGGTTTGCACATGACATGAAATCAAATAATATTCACACGTGCAGAGAGGAGGATGTGAGGATGGACCCAATGATGGCGGTGGTGAATGTGCACCGTCATTGTCTTTGGCAGGCTGAACTTTTTCAGCTTCCGCAGGAAGTAGATTCTCTGCTGCGCCTTCTTGGTGAGGGAGGTGATGATCAGCTCCCACTTGAGGTCCTGCGTGATGATAGTGCCCAGGAAGCGGAATGAGTGCGGCAAGATGCATTGTTGAATAACGTCTCTAAAATATTGACAGCATAGCATGCTTTATTGACATTAAGCTCTATATTTCTCTATCGTCACGGATCCGTGCGTAAGAGAGGGAGACCGGTCGCTCTGCAATCTCCTGTCCCCACTTCCTCTTTTTTCTTTCTTTCTTTCTTTATTTGAAAGGGGACAGTGTACCTTAAACACAACATTAAAACAATGTAAATGTACCCGAGTTAGCTAAAAAGTGCTAATTTTCGTCGGTAGTCCCCCAGACAGGTGTAAATAAGGCAGCCTTAAAGATAATCACAGGTATAAAATCACAAGATAAAATTACATACAAAACATTATGGTTAAGAAATACAATTCATCATGTAAATTAATAATGTAATATTTAAATGCTCATAGAAAGCATTAGTGCCCACAAGTTTGGCTCTCTACAAGCCATTTTTTTGCATTCTGTTTGAATGTGAAGAATGACAAAGACTCTCTGATGGTTTCAGGCGCTGAGCTGCTCTTACGGAGAAGACAGCCTGACCAAAAGTTGTTTTTCTCCGGGGGATAATGTAGTCTTCCCTCACTGCCCCTCTGGTTATCCTAAACCATGTCTGACTTTATAAATTAAACAGATGTTTTGGAATTTAATGAGATTTTCCCAGGTAAGTAACTGATATTTCCTCAGAATACTACAGTGGTGGTAATGGTATGTTTTTTTATCGAGTATTTTTAATGCTTGTTTGTATAATGTTTCTAATGGTTTTATTGTTGTAGAGTGAGTATTAGACCAGCTTATTAAACAACATGTTATGTGAGATAAAATCATGGAAAAGAAATATGATTTAGCAGCTTCAGTTGAAAGGAAATCTCTGATGAATCTGAAGTTTGCTAGACTGAACTTAATCCTATTACTAACTTTTTTGATGTGAGTTTTGAAATTGAGGTTTGAGTCTATATGTAATCCTACATATTTGTATTCTGTGACGACCTGTAATCTTTCTCCAAGATAACTGTGTTATCTGCATACATCAAAGTGTCACAGTTCTTACACACGATGGTAAATCGTTAATGTGTAAACTGAAAAGAATTGGACCTATAATTGAACCCTGTGGAACACCAGTTGATAATAGTAAGGGGGCAGAATTATATCGGTCAATTCTGACACTTTGTGAACGAGATGAAAGGTATGAATTAATGAGGCTAATAAATTTGGAGGAAAAATTAAATGCATCAAGTTTGTGCAGTAAAACTGAATGGTTAATTGTATCGACTGCTTTACGAAGGTCTAAAAAGATTGCTCCCACTATCCCTCCTTTGTCCATATTTGATTCAACCTTTTCCAGAAAATAACACGTTGCTGTCTCTGTAGAATGGTTAGCCCTAAATCCAATCCTACGTCTTTTGCTCTTGAAGACTTAAGCTGTGTAATTGCCTTTTCCACATCAGATATGGATACAGATTTTGGATATAGTGGGGGCTCAATTAACAAATCTGAACAGGTAGGTTGTTATATTTCACAGGGAAACGTCTGGCTATGGTCTCAACAGAATCAACGAAATACTCGTTTGGTGTCTGTGCCACAGCAGATGGATCCTGCAAAAGCATGCCATGGTTCTTTAGCTGTATTGAATTATTACTGGAAGAAGTTTTACCTGTTAGTTTATTGATGTTTTTGTTCCCAAATAGCTTTTGAGTTTCCATGACAGTTTTTAATCATTGTGATTAAAAAGTCTGCCTTTGCTTTTCGTAGTTGTCTTGTGACTTTATTCCATAACGAAGCAAATTTTAGTCTGTCACAAGATAGTTTTGACTTATTGGCTTTTTTAAGGGCATTGTCTCTGTCTTTCATTAATTGTTTGATATCATCACTGAGCCAGGGAAAAGAACACTTTCTGTTTTTGTGTTTGTCACTGCAAATTCATTAATTTTTGTTTGTAAGCATTCAGTAAATTTCTGACTAATTATTTCCAGTTCATTGTCCAATAGTAGAGCGTCCCAGTTCATATTTCTTATTGCTGTGTGAAATTGTTCCTATTTGCTCCTTGGAATGCCAATGAACTCCTTTTTTCCCCGAATAGGTTGAAAATCGCTTTCTGGTTAATTTTCTTATCTTCAGCACCATGTTATGATCTGAGAGACCAGTTAACATATTGTACGATTTTGTGATCCGTTCAGGATGATTGGTGAAGATTAGGTCAATTTGGGTGCTACAATTGTTTGTGATCCGTGTCGGTCCTTTAACCATCTGGACAAGATTAAATCCATCCATAATCTGCTGCAGTTTTTTCCTTGTACTGTTATCGTTCCTCACCCAGATTTATTCCTCCTACACAGCCGTTTCTGTTTCAGTTTCTGATTGGGTTTCAATCTACATATTGAACTTATGATCATACACCTGACGACGATACGCCTACAAAAACCGACTTTGTGCAAGCGTTCCTAGAAGAATTTGATATACATTTTTTTCTTCTGTTCGGTCATTTTGCATTTAATCTATTTATATAATCTATTTTTGAAAGCATTCTTACTTTACAGCATTTTTCCACACCAGCCAAAGCCTTTTGCACAGTACTGTATACGATCTGAACTCCATTCTGTTGCTATAATGGACGTCAGACTCAGAGTCACTGCGATTGTTCGTGACACTGTCTCTCCAGTTAACTGTTCCTCAGAGTGATGGCCCGTGGGTAGGAAATCCTCTGTGTGTTTGGCATGCAGTGCTCTGTATTATTCAGTTATTGTTCTTCAGTACAATCTTGAGGTGCTTGAACTTAATTTGATTTTAATTGTTCGTGTGATATTGCAAAGTATTTCAGAGGAGAATACTGTGCTTTCCGCTCCACTTCCTGTGTCTTTCATAAAATATGACGCATGAAGATTAAACTACCCAGCAGTCTATGAAGCAGGAACATTTTCCAGGGAGGAAATACTAACATTAACCAACACAGCACCTGCAAAAAAGAAAAACATACAAAGGAAATATTTTTAAGACTTAATAGATGTATTCATTTGTGTACTTTATTAATAAGAAAAACATGTTTGTGTTCAATTATTATTGGTTTTCTCTTATATTACTGATGGGTATTTTATTCCACTTTATATTTTTAATTATTGTACTTCATTTTATTTTCCCCCTGAAATGTTTTAATCCTGGTTCAACAACATGAACCACTTTGTGACTCAGTTTTGAAAAGCGCTATGTAAATTAATATTATTTACTAAAGAAATTATAATAAACAATGTTTGATTCTCTGCACTGCCGCAATTAAAATGATGGGAGAGAAATACTGAAGTCGAATTTAAATGTTTAGTGAAAAACTTTATGCGCATGTTAAATACTAATAAATTCATAAAGACATCAATACTGCATTACACAAAACCGATCATCTGAGGATACAGAAAACAAGTATAAAACTAAAAAGGGATCAGTCCTGCCGGCAGACTGGATTAATACAAAACCTGAAATGTTCCATCAACTGTTTTATTTTTACTTTAGGAAGCAGGCGTGATTACTTTCGTGTTGGTTTATGACGTCATTTTGCAGTCACATGACTTTGTTTGAAATATTTTTCCTAAAAACACAATCAGTTACAGAAAATAGAAAATAAGAATAAAAGAAACTCAAAAATCATTTAAACCAAATGTGACAAAACTTTATTTCGAGTGCAAGATTTCACATGGACAAAATCTCTCTGAAAAATAAAATAAATCCAAGCCCCTCGTCCAGCCTAAACCAAAATGATTTTCAATTCTAACCCAGGAAAAAAACCATCTACCAGCAACATAAAACTGTTCAACACAAACCACCAGAGGATAAGGAAGGAATAAAAAGGAACAACACTTCAAGAGCTGGAGAGGTGAAAACCTGCGATCGGCCGTCTGTCTCTAAAGTTTCTTTAAAATCATTTTCATTTCACTCCTCGGGTTCAGATTTATCCCACAACTCTGCTCATTTCTCGCTAACAAAATCATGTGGAAGCTCTATACGACTAATATTTAGTGATTCGGGTCTTTGAGGTTTTGGCTGACGCAGGAATTTAACCGATTGTTTTCTTCAGTAGATCTGCTCACTGGGTTTTTTTTAGCTTTTTGAAAAGTCATCAGTTTAAACGTTTCAGGCGCCGCCAGCAGGGAGCGCGAGGTTGTTTGGTTCCAGTCCTGACTGATATTCCTTTAATCCAGGAGATACAGCACGTGATGCTTTTCCTTTAAGCGACTGGTTTCTGGAAAAGAAAACAGAGAGCCACACAGGAAGGCGTCTCTGGCAACGTTTGGAGCCAACGGCTGATAAAAGCTACCGAGCCAGTTCTCGTCTGATAGGATTAACGAAGGCGCCGACATCTAAACCCGCTTTTTAACCAAAAGGTCTCAGGACCTAAGGGACCAGACTAATCTCAGGAATCCAAAGGGCCCCTCTGAACATTCCTGTTTGTGTTGGTGCCTCCACCAGCAAACCAACACCAAGCCAGAGTCAGACGAACAGAAACATACATTCAGTTTGGACACAGTAAAAATGCAGATTCACTCGCACGCAGAAAGAAACGGAAAAACCAATAAAGAGAAAATAAAAGAGGAATCTTACGCCGTCACGAAGAACAGAAGTTTCAATCTTGAGAGCGCTTTGATAGATTGTTCTCTCCACTTGTTCGAGTAGTCAGTAGTCAGTCTGGGCGCCGACTAGATTTATATTCTGCTTCAGTATTTAACAGCTGGTGGCAAAATTAAAAGCTCCGATATACTTATATTTAACGAGTTCATGGCTAGTTAGTCCTCAGAAATAAACACTACACTTCCACGAGATGCAGGTCGTCCCATGAACGGTGGGGGGCAGCACATCAGGACGCGCAGCAGACTCAACAAAAGCAACAAAGAAAGGAAAGTTTGGAGGGGAAACTAATAGAGACGCCTTCTATTCTCCATAAACCGTTCGTAACGACCTCGAGTGACGCTGTTTCAGTCAACGTTCACGCTGTTGCAAAGTCCGAACTTAAGACGTTCCTGCGTGACGTAAAACGCAGACGAATCAGATCATAAGTTCTGCTGTGGCTCAGAGGCCAAACGGCGTTTGCTTCAAACCATTTCATGTAAACAGTTGGATCTTTAATGCTCGGCTCTGAACAACATCTCTAGTGGCCAGTAACACATCATGTATTCTTCACAGCGAGTTAACGAGGAAGAAAAAGGGGCAAATCTATTTAAAAAATGCAAATCAAATTCACCTTCTCATAATTATCTGCCTGGTAGTTTTGTGGCAAAGCTATCTGGGTAATAAATAGAGTTGTCGCACTTTCCCTGATAGTCTACTGCAAATGTGAGGGGCTCATTTCAGACCGGGCTGGAGATGACGGCAATGTGAACAGTTATAATAATTAAAATAATAATAAACTAAAGATGTTGTTTTCAAGAAGAATCTCGCAGCTGGATTTCTCTGCGTCCCGTCTCCTCAGCAGCTCTTCCTCCAACAGAAGCGAGCGCCGCCGCTCGGTACTGCATCAATCAGCAGAGACCAAACACACAAACAAACACACACACACTCTCACACACACACACACACACTCCCAGGAGAAAAGTTACACCAGTTTCTTGGCCTCGAAGAAGCTCTTGAGGTGTCTCATCTGCCAGATGCCGATGGCCACCAGGATGAGGGTCTGGACAATGGACCACCAGAGGACCCGCTGGTTGGTGCTCTCGCTGGTCTGACGGAAACGTTCCTCACGGTACTGAGAGAGGACAGACGGACATTTTACGTTCTGTAACAGAAGGAACTGAAAACACACTTTGTTTCTTTAACAAATTCATTACAAGTCTTCTGAAAATTAACAAAACTATATCGACCGCACAGCTAGTCTTTCTTCGCATGTCTGGTCGGCTGGAATCAACAAACTTCTGGCAGGATTCAGGTTCATCTGACAGTCCAGGAGTTCAACGCCACTCCAGTGGAAACTGCCTTTAATGAGGGTTTTGGGTCACAATCTTTAACAAAAATGACTGAAATCCCCAAACTGCCACAAAGTAAGTGTCCCTGACTAAAACATTTGACCTGTAACTGTACATGCTGCCAGCCCAAATAACCAGAAAGATTTTAGAAAGTCTGGTAAGGGCTGACGAGAAAATTGAAATACCGCGCCATTGGTCAAGCCTCCCGCGGAGGAAGGCAATCACCGCAACAACCGCAGTGTTCATGCTGTACCCTTCAGAGCGTGTTAAATTAATAAACGAGTGCTTCAAAAGTTCCACAACCGTAACGAGCTCTGTAACGGTTCAAGGATGGATCGCCGTGGGCTGTACGAGACCCGACTTCAAACTCGGGAAGCTGTGAGCGTTGCTTTATTGTTTATTTGAAAAGGTTAGCTAACTTCGCATTAGCATATTGCGCGGCTAATATGGCTAGCAGGCTCGGCGATGTTGGACTAACGTTGTGATCCTGAGGGGCAGGTCCAGAGAAACTCAACGGTAAGCCTCATTTGAAGTAGGGGTGGGAATCACCAGAGGCCCCACGATACGATATTATCACCATATTTATGTTGCAATTCGATTTTAAATATATAGAGATATATTGCAATTTATTACCTTTTTCCAACTTCCAATTAGGTCCCTAAAGTCAAACTTTGTCAACATCTGTTTATCTAAAAAGATGCATTTCTCTGTTTGTTCATTTTTTTCACTTGATGGAAACGGCAAAATTCGAAAGAAAAATTCTTAATTTCACAAATAAGTTGAGGTGTTTTTTTGTGGAAAAAGAGTAAATGCGCTAAACGGGAGAACAAGTTCTGACGCAGCGAACTCGTAACTCACGTCTGATCAGCTGTTTCTGCTGTCGGCGTGTCGCCCGGTTGTGCAGAGTTCTGCACGCCTGCCGAGGATTTCCTGCAGCTCGCGGCCGGTAACGCTCATTTGTGCTGAGAAAAGAGGTGGACGCAGATCTGGGCTGGTAGCCTTCATCAGCTGTTCTGCCGAATTATGCGTTCACCTCTTAAAGGTCCTTTTCAGACCCTTTGCTCTGCACACTGATCAAACGAGGTTATCACTGCATATTGTTGCTCAACGCCGCGTCTACTGAGTGCAATAAAATATTAGTGACTCTAAACGTTCATAAAATACTTCAAATCATTTATCCCCATTGATGAACAAAGGATATTATAGCGTTTAAAAGCATTATCTGGAGGTGCACGCAAAACTCAGCATAACAGCGGATATTCCCATAACGTGTGGAGACATGGCAGGTAGCAACTTGCCCGCTTGAAACACATTTCTGAGGACATTTCAAAAGTACGCTCATAATTCGCATGACAATTAGATGGAAACACGGCTTGTAACACATCCGGCATTACCACACGCAACCCATGCAGATAGGGCGGTGCTGTCTTGCAGTATCAGTCGGTCCAACAGATCTGATCTTAGGAACAAATCTGATTTGCAGTCTGAACAACGCCAAGGACTGACCCTCTGGTAGTTCTGCTCCTTCTGGATCTGGTCTACTTGCTCCACCAGCTGTCTGACTCTCAGCTGCAGCTCCGTCAGTTTGTCTTTGGCGGCAATCTCAGCGTAGTTGTTGGCGTGTTCGCCCACCTGGATGTCCAGGTGAACCCTCTGCAACACAAGTCCAGCAGTAAGTAATGAATGAAGTACCATTTTATTAATCTAACAGTACATAACACATAATGTAGCAACACACAGAGACACGTGTTACGATTAAAAACCAACACTGAACATAAACATAACATTTAAATGGAGTCAAATCTGCTTCAGGCAAATAGAGTTGCAGTTGTGAGCAAATAACTTACGCTTATCTGGTTATGTACAACATACACAGGAGCTAAAATGAGAGGCACTGGAGGAAAATAGTACTGTGAACAGCAGGACACAGTTTCTTTGTATCTGAAAGCAGCTTTAAAGATCCAACTTAAGGTAGAAACAAAATGTGTGAACAGAATCTGAGAGACGCCTCCTCACCAGCATGCCTCCAGCAAACAGGGAGAACTTGGAGGAGTTGGAGTGCAGACAGATCTGATGCTCTCCAGGTGTGTGTGATGTGAAGGTGAACCTTCCCTCGGAGCCGTACTGCCGAGACAGAATCACCTGCAGGAAACACACCAGTTAAAAGCAGCAGACGTTACTTCTGCTGTTCACGTTGTGCAGCGTTTGATCTTTCTGTTCACCTTGTCATCAGGATCTTTGACTTCCACAAACATCCCCAGACCCTGAGTGGCCGGCAGGTACTCTTCTCTCTGCTTATCGTACAGCTGAGTCCGATAGTTTCCTGCAGAGAAAGACGGCAAGTTAAACTCTCCTCATCTCAGCCCAAAGCCCGCATCTCATGGTCTCTCTAAATAAGTCAGATCAGACGCTTTGAAAAGTGGATTTGTGAGTTAAAATAATTTTGTCACAAATACAGTTAACAGCCTGGTTCACGTTACAACAGCGACTGTGTGTTTTTAAATCAAGAAACACGATGTGATTGTTAAAATGCCACGCAGAGGCGCTGCAGCTGTTTGTTAGACGAGGACAGGCGTGCTTTCGTACGCTGATGCAACACAGACAAACTTGTCAAATATAGTGCCGTCTCATTTCGACAAAGCTGCTCGCTGGTGATGCTAATTTTAATTTCGCAAGCTCTATGGATGATAGGTTTAAATTTTTATTTTGTTGAAGAAATAAGTGACTTTCATTCAACATGTTAAGCATTATATTATAGATTAAATGTGTACTTCTATCCCTAACAGTGATGCTGTGATCCTTTATTTATAACAAAAAGGTGAAATGTAGTGTTTGCCAGAGGTCAGAGGTCACTCCAGGAGCTGGGAGGGAGTTATCACATGATCAATACCAAACTACACCAGTAGTATGGAGTCTGTTCTGGCTTTTACTGTGTGCACAGAGTACTTCTCTATGTGCAGGCTCCCCCACAGGTATTTAGAGAAGTTCAAGACTTCCTGTCAGTGTTGAGTGATGAACTACAGCTTAACTTACTGGTATAACTTTGTTCAGCACTTTGGTTGTTTTTAAATGCGCTTTATAAATAAACTTGACTGGTTACTAGTTGGTTGAGATCTGGCGATACCTAAAAGCGAACAAGTTTCTCCTAAAAGACAGCAGCTCAAATCTATCAACATTACTGGCTGGTGTTATATATATATATTTATATATAGTTATACTATAGAGAATAATGCAGCTGAATTAAATTCAACTTTATTTATATCTCTCCAATTCATTCCACTTTTATTACAGAGCAGGTCTGGACTCTTTGTAATATTATGAATCAAGTCACTATCAGCAAAATCCACAGCAGAACCCAAAATATGTTTCTGTATCATTCATAAAAAAAACCCCAACACGTTAATGCTGAGATAACATGAAGATTTGATTATACTGAATAACAAAACTACACATGACTTATCAGCCATCTAAATATCAGCCACTTAAAAAGCAGCGGTCGACGATTCATACAGGTGAGCTGTTAGAGGCCAGTCAGGTGAGCAAACACCTGCATTTGCTGTGAATAGTTAGTGTGAAACATGAACCAGGACCTTCAACATGTCAAACACTTGAGTCAACTTACTTTACAGGATCTTAATGTGTTTCCGGAGTAGTTTTAAACTCTTTATTTAGCTACACTGACATGACAAATACCGCTGCATGTTTCAACACGGAGGAGAAATGAAAATACGTAACGCTGTTTCGGACTAAATACTCTTTACTGAGCTGTAAATCAACAGATCTGTTCGTGGACTTCATCGGCTAACTGAGCCAACTTTAGCTCAGTTAGCCGATTAGCTAACTGAGCTAAAGTTGGAGAGCTAGCAGTTAGCATTAGCCTGAGACTTCCCGCCGCCGCTGAAACTCACCGATAATCATCGTCTCGTCCGGGATCTCCTCTATGAAACATTTCTTCTCGGTCTCTCCGATGTGAAAGTACAAAGAGGAGACGACGCTGTAGAAAACGTTGAGAAGTAAAAGTGACAACACACACGACCGCATCCTGACAGACACCATCTTCCTGCCGGGAGAGAGCTCGACTGAGCGTGCGCGGACACAGCAATGCCACGTAAACCCTCGCACGGCTCTGGCCAATCAGCGAGCCGTAAAAGGCAGCTGGGTGTTGTAGTTCTAAACGCTTTGCGGACGTCGAAGCACATCACATTAGCACAAAGTACAAAGTGAACACTTTGTTGTAACATTTCTTTTATATATCCACAGAAGTTAAATAACAGGAATTCTTTATACCACATTAAATGTAACATACAGGTATATTTAACCCATTTAAACTCCAAACTACTAGTTACTAGTACTAGTTTTACATTATTTTTTTTATTACTTTATTTTATATGGACAAGGCAATAACGAAGGTTAATGAAGGTCAGAATGAAAATATAAGATGTAAATATGCCAATGTTTAGCAAGAATGCAAATTCACATCCCTTCCGATTATATGATATTTCATTATAAAATAAGCTACACATGAGTATATAAAACCACATTATAATCACTATCTTGTTACTGCTGTTTATGTTTTATTCCCCCAGATGCACATGTAAAAATATCCACTGCAGAATTAGTTCCTGGGTGCAAACTTTCATTTCATTGTACAACTTTGTGTACTATATCCATCCATCGTCAGCAGGGCTACAGCCTGGACAGGTCGCCAGTCCACAGACAAACAACCACTCACACCGAAGACAATTGTTAGAGACACCAATCAACCTAGCCTGCATGTCTTTGAATGGTGGGAGGAAGCCATGTGCACACGGGGAGAACATGCAAACTCCACACAGAAAGGCCGGGACAACAGGGGTTTGAACCCACGACCTTCTTGCTGTGACACAACAGTGCCAACCACTGTACCACTGCGCCGCCCCCTTATGTTTTATAATGTTACACAAATTACTTTGATCCTGTGTAAAGTAATCAACATGTTTTACCAGATGCAACAGGTGATGTAAAAAATATTTTATCCTGTTTTATTTTCTACCCTTTTAAAAATTATATTTTAAAATTATTATATGTAATGTGGGTTTTTTTCTACTTCTGAGTACTTCTTCCACCACTGATACAGCAGTAGTAGTAGTACTTTAGTAAATGAGCTGAGTACTTCTCCCTCCTCTGGCTCAGCAGTAGTCGTAGTAGTAGTAGTAGTAGTAGTCGTCGTAGTACTTTAGTAAATGAGCTGAGTACTTCTTCCACCACTGATACAGCAGTAGTCGTAGTAGTAGTAGTAGTAGTAGTAGTACTTTAGTAAATGAGCTGAGTACTTCTCCCACCTCTGATACAGCAGTAGTCGTAGTAGTAGTTGTACTTTTACTTTAGTAAATGAGCTGAGTACTTCTTCCACCACTGGTACAGCAGTAGTAGTAGTACTTTAGTAAATGAGCTGAGTACTTCTCCCACCTCTGGCTCAGCAGTAGTCGTAGTAGTAGTAGTAGTAGTAGTAGTCGTCGTAGTACTTTAGTAAATGAGCTGAGTACTTCTCCCTCCTCTGGTACAGCAGTAGTAGTAGTAGTAGTAGTAGTACTTTAGTAAATGAGCTGAGTACTTCTCCCTCCTCTGGCTCAGCAGTAGTAGTAGTAGTAGTAGTAGTAGTAGTAGTAGTAGTACTTTAGTAAATGAGCTGAGTACTTCTCCCACCTCTGATACAGCAGTAGTCGTAGTAGTAGTTGTACTTTTACTTTAGTAAATGAGCTGAGTACTTCTTCCACCACTGGTACAGCAGTAGTAGTAGTACTTTAGTAAATGAGCTGAGTACTTCTTCCACCACTGGTACAGCAGTAGTAGTAGTACTTTAGTAAATAGTAGTAGTCGTAGTACTTTAGTAAATGAGCTGAGTACTTCTCCCTCCTCTGGCTCAGCAGTAGTAGTAGTAGTAGTAGTAGTAGTAGTAGTAGTACTTTAGTAAATGAGCTG